>NC_091562.1:14381253-14388753 GCF_042767895.1 Penaeus vannamei
TAAAGAAATATTTGCTCAATATAAACATGTGCGCTTGACGTGCATGTATGTGTGCGTGTGTGCGTGCGTGTGTGAAATAGATAGAGATTGACATAATGACGGTCAGACAGAGGGAAGCGTCTGAACACAGACGTATATTTACCGAAAATAAAGGAAACTGATATAGAAGAGAGAGAGAAAGAGATAGATAGAGAGAGAAAGAAAGAAAGAGAGCAATAGGGAGAGAGAGAGATCGTGTCCAAGTATATATCGGCAAAGAGAAGTGACAGCACAAAGAAAATACAACCTGGAGGCATCTTGTCGCGGAGGCAGCCAGTGGGGGAGTTGCAAGATTCTTGTGACTAGGCCTAATGCATAAAACTTCGAAATGTTTCCTGTCCTGTACCTATGGCAGTAATGATGATAATGAAATGAAGGATTGTAACTGTGATGAAATAGATATAATTGTTGTATGCCGCTGCTCATTTGGGTAGCAAAATTAATGTATAATGTTAATGTATTATGGAAGTAATGGTGTTGATGAGAGAAATGCGAACATTGTTAAAGCTGATGATTTCAAATGCAGTGATGATGACAGAGGAGAGAATTGTTATTCTGATATATATTTATACATTTATGATAATCTTGGCTAAGTGTCTGATATTACCCTGTAGGAAAGCTGATATCCTTCTCACTTAACTAACTCAAAACATCAAAGTAAAACTCATTGATATTAACAGATGTGAGCCACAGTTTTGCAAACATGCGAAACAAAATCGGTGTTTGGTAGTGAATTGGCACAGATCATTTTAACGAAGGGAGTCATTGGGTTTGAATAGGCAGTCAGTTAAGGCTCTGTAATTCTTTTCTGTGGTTCTTTGTGACTTATTTGCCATCATGAAGATCTACAAGAAGAAAATTATGAGAAAGAAGGACTACTTTGAAAGCGAACATGTGATAAGGAAAGTCTTGAAGCTTTTAAATAAACCAGTGAAATGTCGTAGGCTTACGTAATGCGCACAAACATCGCTTGCCGAGGAGGAAACTCCCTTACACCGAGGAATTATAAATGCGTGAAAAGATAGGAAAGGAAGAGAAAAAATGAAAAGAAGGAAGGGAAGACGGTGAACGAAAGCGAAAAAGAGAGACAGAAATGGAGCGAGAACTCCCACCAAAGATGGTAGAAGGCTGCATATCTAAGCGTGTATTAATTCCTTCCAGGACAAACCAGGACACAGACATGACCACGAAGGAGGGATGCGATCAAGATAACCCCTTAAGTGCGTCGAAACAATAGCTTATTTTGGGATAATCGACGGAGCTCCCAGCATAACAAGGCCTAGAGATGATTACACTTAATGCTTTGTAGGAATTCCACAATAATTCATGACCATTTTAGGATACACACACACACGTATGGGGATAAGTATATATATGTATATATATATATATATATATATATATATATATATATATATATATATATATATATATATACATACATACATACATGTACATACACACATACACACACACACACACACACACACACTCACACATACACACACACACACACACACACACACACACACACATATATATATATATAAATATATATATGTATATATATATATATATATATATATATATACATACATACATACATACATACATACATATTTATATATATATATATATATATATATATATATATATATATATATATATATATATATATACAGTATATACTATACACACACACATATATATATGTATATTGTGTGTTTGTGTGTGTCATTGTGTACATTTGTGTGTATAAGTATAAAAAGAAAGATGAATAGGTAGATATATAATAGATAGATAAATATGTGCATCGGGGTCGGTGTGGATATACAGGCCTGTGAGTATGATTGTATACATATGTGCATCCGATATAATGATTACAGCATCAGCAACGAATGGCAAGTATTCAGAGGGACGTGAAGAGGAAATGTGAGAAATTTGTGTTTTGTAAGGATATCAAAAAACAAGTTCCACGCTTGCACTGTCGCTATGCAGTCTCTCCCCGGTCATGTTGATACCATTCGGGACCGAGGGCAAGAGAGGGCAGCTCCGTGGTAGCTTTGCAGACGAGGGGAGGAGGTATGTGGTGGTTTCCCGAGGGTCGCGCTCTCATTCATATTTAGTGATATCGATACTTTCACCATTAGCCGGAATAGTGGTCACAATTGCGTGTGCTTTTCTTATCTCATATCATTTGGCCAGTGTGTTCAAATTGTGGAAGGTCCAATGAATTATCATATACGGGTATACATGTACACAGATATAGATGCATACCTGGTATCTATCTGATAGGTATACATTTATCTATCCACCCGATAGATGTGCATATCTAGACTGATAGATATGCATATATTTATGTGCATAAATAGCCTCGCCGTTTGTTTCCTTGGTTCTGACTCACCTACATCGTCCTGACTTTTTTCGAGTATGTTTGGGAACGAAACAACATACCCTCTATTTTTCCCCCTTTTCGTTAGGTATTTATTAATACTCTCGGTATTTTGACTGGCTCGAGATACTGACAAATGACCTCGTGATGGCGTCGAACGATATGTTACGGTGACACGCGTATAGTGCCGGCGATGGTGGCAGAAGCGGCCTTAAACAACGATGATGCACGGAGACAAAGATAGAGTCTGATTTATGGCCAGCGGCTGATGCGCCCACGAGAAAATGTTTCCTGTGTTTAAGATAACAAAAGCCCAAAAGAAGCGGACATCATGGTCAGTGGCGGAGACGAGGGGAACGGAGGGAGGGAGACAGCCAGACCGACTATGTGTAATAGAAGAGAGAGAGAGAGAGAGACAGACTAACGCAGAGAGAGAGAAAGAAGGGTTATAGAATATTTATCTGTTTGCATTTTTACCTATGTATGTAATATATATATATGTCTGTGCACGTGTGTGTGTATGTGTAGGGAGATAGAGAGAGAGGGAGGGAGGGAAGACTGAGACTCAATGTGCATGAGAAAAAGAGGGAGGGGTCTAAAGAGACAAAGGCAGAGAGAGGCAAAGGAAATGGTTTTTGTGAGGAAGGGACGAATATCAGGAGAGAGCGAGCGGGAGCCAGTAGACGGATGCTGTGTTAATAGGGGTTGAGAAAATGACAAGGAGAAAAAGAGGAAGCCAGGGAGCGTGGGTGGCATGTTTACGAAGAATGTGGCTGTGCGATGGGCATATAGACAGGGTGTGTGCGTTTGAGGGTTTGTATTATTAGCGTAAGTGCTGTTGAGTGAAGGAGAGAAAGAAAACATGCTGAAGGAGATGTGTGGAGAGGGTACGTGCGTAAGGGAAAATGTATATGCTCTACACACATAAAGGAGGAAAACAGCTAATTGCCTTTACGAATACCGGAAATTATAATGTGTTCAAGAGGGTTAGGTGTGTCTCAAAGCAGAAGGCAGAGGAACGGGCGTGTGGGTGGGAGAGGAACGCCGTAGCAACAGCTGTTTCGCCTCTGCCCCCCCCCCCTGCCCTCGCCGATGCCTGCTGTGCCACCCTTAGCCTGGCATGCAGAGTGATTGGCATTTTGGATTTTCATTTCTCCTTACATTTTTTTTTTTTTTTTTTACTTGTAGGTTCTGAAAGTTTTTGCTCACAGATATTTAACGAATGTTTTTTATCATTTCTTTCTCTATCTATTCTTTTGTTTCCCGAAATCTGTTCTTGGTAAACACTCGACCTCTGTGTCACGTGAAATGCGAGGAGACACGCTCAGAACTGGGGCCTAGAAAAACGTGTGAGGGCTCGGTTTCCCTTGGCTTGTTCCTTCCATCACTCTCTATCCGTCTTGAGTTCTCTTTCTCTTCTCTCTCTCTCTCTCTCTCTCTCTCTCTCTCTCTCTCTCTCTCTCTCTCTCTCTCTCTCTCTCTCTCTCTCTCTCTCTCTCTCTCTCTCTCGCACTTCAGGAAGAAGAATTATGATTAAGCTGCCTAATTTAACACCTAGTTTAACACTGTCAGAAAGTTGTCTGAATTGCACGAAAAAGTCGTGACTTACTCAGACATACGGAATGAAGTTGTCTCAGTAAGTAAGCATGTGGCATAATTGAGGCTCTTGAACCAATTAGGAAGATATTAAATGTTTCCTCGCGTAATAAGCCCGGATAAGAATGTCACTTAAATAAAGCCAAGAATAGGGGCGGCCCTTGAGGGGGACGGGGTGAAGGATCTGGGGCAGGCGGAATGTCCTTTGAAGAGGGTACAAGGACGCGTCTTGAGAGCCTGAATCCTCTTCATAGCGCCGACAGTGCCTCGCGTAAATTCCCGGCGAAGAATAGCCCATAAACCCGGCCAACAGCCACCTTATCACACAACGCGGGGACGAGCGCACGTAATAGAATGCTCCTCCATGGCATCGCGAGATACGGGGTCTTCTCACAGCCCCGCGTCTGCCCAGCATCCCTCATCTCTTGACCCGCGAGCATCCTTCAATCCTCCGGGGGAGCGTGAGAGTAATTGCGAATACATAAGGCGTAGCGGCGCAGCAGAAGCGGCTCTCTCTCTCTTTCTTGATTGTTTTATTATTTCATTCTCTTCTATTCCCTTTTCTGCATGTACAAGGGAATGGAGGAGAGGTTGAAATTGTGCAAGGGAATGGAGGAGAGGTTGAAACTGTGCAAGGGAATGGAGGAGAGGTTGAAATCACGATGAGAGAGAATCTAACAGCCTAATAGAAGTTTTCGTGTACGTGAATTGTGTTTATGAGAGGAGGTGCAGATTACTTTATTTTCATTTTCATTTTTCTTTTTCGATCTTCGTTTTATTTTTTTCCATCAAATTTAAGTGACTAGCGTTTCTAATTGATTTAATCTCCCTCTTTCTCTCTCATTTTCCCTCCCTCCCTCTCTCTCCTACTCTTGAGATGAATTAACTGATCTATCGATAAGTCTCCCCTTCTTTAAAATATTCCCTTGCGTGCTGACAGAAAACCCAATAAAGCAATGTAGATTTCCTCTAATTTAAGTACTCAAAAATATATTTTTTCCTTGATATCCATTATATGACAGACACGAAGGTTAATGAGAAAAGATGGAAACAAAAAAAAGAGAACGATAACGCGGATAATCGGCAGGAATCAGAAAGAAAACGCGCCTGGCGGAAGGGAGGGGCGCCAAAGAGGTGATGAAAGGCAATAGAGATAAGGATGATAATGGAGGATGGGTAAAGGTTCAGGGCAAGGGCGGGCGTGGGGGCGTGGGGGGGGGGAGGTGCTTGGCTACCTGTGGAAGGGCAGGAGACTGAGGCTGTAGAGATAATATCATGAACAAACGTTGCCATCATTGGTGCCTCGCGGTGTAAACAAGATAAGAGGGACCGGGCGAGGGAAAATGGATGCTCCGGTAGGACGGCATAAGGCAGGGTTTCCCATACGGCTTGGATGGTCTTAAAAGAAAGAAGGGGGGATGGAGCATTCATACTTTTTTCATATATGATCCTCCTCGTCTTCAAGGTATTCTTGCTCGCCGACGTATTAACGGTCTTGAAAGGAAAATCCTCTCCAAAAATTTTAACTCTAACCCCCGGATTAGAAAATCTAGAGGTAATACTGTCGGCTAATTACAGGCAGCTTCGACAAGAACAGTAACCATCTCTGTCTCATTGTCGTAACCATTAAACATGTCATTATGTTTGCTGTTACCTTCCCCCAACGATTATCATTAGTGCAGTAATACGAGAATTACCGGAGTAATGGCCGCTTGTTCTGTTACCGCAGTCAGCAGTATGAATGCTGGTATTTATTAGATTAGTCACCAGTCCGCTCGAGCCGAAAGGAATATCCTCCCTATGCAAAGGAAAAACCAAACAAGGAGATTAAATAAATATATAACAAACAAAACAATATTCAGATAGAAAAAATGATTAAAAAATAAAAATCAATAGGCTTTCAAGAGGCCTGCTACGAGTATCATTTCATTTTCTCATTTTCAAGCGACGGTTAATTATCGGGAGAAACATGATTCAGCGATCTGACTAGAGAACCTCGACCTCCTCTCCTGACCACAGACTCGGTCAGCTTATCGTGGTGTGGCGCGAAGAGACTTCGGGAGCTGACATCAGTTATTTAAGGGATATATAACGCACACACACACACACACACACACACACACATACACACACACACACACACACACACACACACACACACACACACACACACACACACACACACACACACATAGATAGAAATATAGAGAAAGATATGATGTGTGTCTTTGTATCTGAGTGTAAGTAAAAGAAAGAACTGAATGGAATCTAACTAGATAGTAATGACGAAGATAATGAATATTGTCATCATTATTATGATAATCGTACAATAAAAGAGAGGAATATTGTTAATTCGGAGTCTGAGCAAAATACATTCTTGAATATTATTTAATACCTGATTACGAGAGGAAAGTGTCGTGTAATGTTTGATATATAATAGTATAAACTCGGAGCTGCAAAATAAAGGCATAAAACGAGAAACTATGACCAGGGTTTATAACAAAAATCAATATACATTTACGCACACACACACACACACATGTGTGTGTGTGTGTATGTCAATATATATATTCATATTAAAAGATATAAATATTTTCACATAAAAACACGTACATATAATTTACACTGGACATTTGTTGAGTCGCATGACACGCACCCAAGCACCGACCTGCAGACTTCCACAGAACGAACTCGCCCTTGCTTTCCATTCCTAACAGTCAACCTATCCTCTGCATGTCCACCCTATCCCTCTCAGCATCGACCTCTCCCCTCCCCCTACCCTCTCCCTATCCATTCTGTCACCTGATCCAAAAGAGAGGTCATCGTACCCTGGGGCAGGTGGACCTAAGGTTGCAGATAACTCGCTCTTGGGGCAAACAATAAGCTCATCTTCACCGTGTTTACATAGACGGTATCGTACCCTGGGGCTCGTGTTACTGTACCTTGCCTTTCGTACCGCGAGTGAAACAGAAGGAAAGAAAAGAACGTTAAAGAAAGAGAAAAGAAGAAAAAAAATTCAATAGGATTTATTTGTTTGTTAAAAGTGTTTATTGTCACAGGTTTAGGCTGAATGGCACGTTGAATTATTATGTACCGTTCAGTTTTAAAAGACTTTAAGAATCGTTTTTTATTTTATTATAAGACTTACTTGCTTAGAGTTGCATTGAGAAGAAAGGAATTTTTGAAGATCCTTTTATAATTCAGTATCATAATGGCCAACCCCAAGTCTTACTAAACTTAAATTATCAACTTTTGAAAACTTTCATCTTGTCTTTAACAAATATATTAGCTTGCACTTGCAGTCACCAGTGCCTTTTAAATCTCTCGACACGATGGCTAATTTAAGTTTAGTGCATGTTTAATAATTTTAGAGTTCAGCCAACAGACGTGGGACACTTTTAATGACAGCAACAGGACTAAACTAATCACAATTTCAGTCTTGGGTTCTTTGAAGTATTAAGTTGATTTCCGAC
>NC_091562.1:14406253-14411253 GCF_042767895.1 Penaeus vannamei
CTTTTTTTTAAGTGGGGAGAGGGTTTAGATTAAGTTATCATATGCGAAAGTATGGAAAGGAACTAGTATACTGAGTTACTGATGAGTTAAAATACGATGTCTTCGTTGTTTGCTAAAAATTGCAAATGAAGGTGGTAACACCATCAGCAAAAGCCGTCATGTATAGGCACACACACAGACACACAGACACACACAGAGGCACACACACACACACACACACACACAGACACACATACACACACAGATGCACACACACACACAGGCACACAGACACACACAGAGATACACACACACACTCACACACACACACACACACGTACGCACGCACGCACGCACGCACGCACACACACACACACACACACACACACACACACACACACACACACACACATACACAAACTCAAACACACACACACACACACACACACACACACACACACACACACACACACACACACACACGCATACACAAACTCAAACACACACACACACACACACACACACACACACACACACACACACACACACACACACACACACACACACACACACACACACACACACACACACACACACATACACAAACTCAAACACACACATTCACACACACACACACACACACACACACACACATATCACGCAATCACGAAGTTCCTCTTTGACATCAATCTGGACGTCAGACCTTCCGCTGTTTTCGTGGGCTGGTCGACTCGCTCTCGAGTCACGACGTAATGCTTCACTTCCGGTGCTCTGGTCGTGCGTGCGTGCGTGCGTGCATGGAGGAACACGTCTTTAGGTTCTCATCGATTTGCATAGGGTACCTTCTTCCGTTTCGTTTGGGTATATTCGACATTTCCTATAAAAGTAAAAGAGGCCTTATGCATGGAAGGAAATATGTATGTCGCTTTGCAATTCAAGTTTACAAACAATGCCTTTAGTTCTTTTCAGTTTTTGTCGTACATTTTACATAAAAAATAAAAATCTCATACTCAAAATTAGGAGTTTGGAAAAGACCAACAAGTAAACTAAAATCATAAACTAAAATCATAGAAGAGGGAATCAGATAGGTTGACGAAACGTGTAGTGACGGGGAGAGTGGCTGCGTGACTATGCTGACGAGAGAATAATGAGATTAATGAGGAAATTCATATTGGTTTAGCGTTTGGTGTTAACAGGGAATATGGAAGGGGAGTTTATGCGCTGTATATATGTGTGTGGTATGGTTAGGTCGATTGCTTATATATCAAAATATCCATCCGTATAAATATGTGTATTTATCAATATTTCAATTGCTCATTGTGTGCGTTTGTGTGTGTGTGTGTATGTGTATGTGTGTTTGTGTGTGTATTGTACGTGTGTGTTTGTTTGTGTGTGTCTCTGTGTGTCTCTGTGTGTGTGTGTGTGAGAGAGAGAGAGAGAGAGAGAGAGAGAGAGAGAGAGAGAGAGAGAGAGAGAGAGAGAGAGAGAGAGAGAGAGAAAGGCAGTGAACACATGAGATCTTTCCAAACCCCGAGACTGATTTGACAACACCACTCGAACGATCGCGGGAATAATCTCCTTCAAGGGAAATAAAAAAGCAAATTGAAAAAGAAAAGAAAAAAGGCAATGATGGGACGCATACTCATATGAGTTAATCAGCCATTAACCTCACCAAAATCTCTCGAAAAGAAATATAGTATTGATGAATGTTCAAGATTTGCTTTAGCACTTTCAAATTAGTTCGATATTAACCCTCCTTAACCTCCAGTTTGGCGCCTTAACTTTACTTCAATTAGTTTCTCGCGAGCTAATGACATCCTTCACAACCCCTTAACTTGCGATATAATCATTCTAATCAAATTCACTCTTAATTCCTAATCACTGATAAGTACCATCTTATTGATTTACTCTCCTCGGCGCGTTGACCTTAAACCGAAATTTCGGACGAGCGTAAATGGGTCACAACCCCGAATTACTCAGCCCCCAATATTCTCGCCTGTGATTGGCGGTTCCAGTCTGGTTGGCATAACTCCCAGCCAATCAGAAGCCGAGTGTGCGTAGCAAATCTGTAGGACCTTGAAAAAGAAAGAAAAAAAAAGTCTGCGACCTCGTTAGCGGCTAATTGGGTCATCAGTCGTTAGCGCTTGTTGAAGTTTCTTTTGGGTTTCGGTTTTTAAGAACCTGGTGTAAGAATTTAACCGCATATTCATGGCGGTGATATGTGAATATTCATATGTGCGACCGTGCGTACACATATATACACACGCGGGTGCACACACACACGCACGAGGACCAAAGGATTTATTTATAAGCATTTTACCATCTCTGCTGGATATTTCATCCCCCTTTCATTCACCACTTATTTGATTCTCCTAATTTTCTAGTCTCCCTTTCTCCTCTTTATATTGGTATTTTTAGATACGCCTGTGTACTCCCTCCTCCCTCCCGGTTTTTTCCTTCTTTGTTTTCCGTTCCTTTCCCTTCCCTTTCCCCTTCTTCCTTTGCAAAATATTCGCTCCCTTTTTTCCCACTTCACCTTTATTCATCATTTTCCATTCATATTCAGCCTTTCCCTTGGCATTTATTTTTCGTGTACCTCTTTAGTTGCCTCTTTACTCTTCCTCCTCCTTTTCGCCTGCCTTCCCTCCCCTTTTCTTCCACTTCCTTCCTTTCGCATTTCTCTTCCTTCTTTTGCATTTCGTTTTTTTTTCCAACTGCAATTTTCCTTATTTTCTTCTTCCCACTATCAACCCTCCATCTTCTCCACCTCCTCTTGTCTTTTTCTTTCATTTCCCTTTTTCAATCAATTCATCTCTCTTTTTTTACTTCTTCGTAGTCCCTTTCCTCCTACTCCTCCCTCTTTTCTTCTATCACCCTCTTCCTCCCACCCCCACCTTCTCCTCCCCGTCCTCTTCTTCTTCCTCTTCCTCCTTCTCCTTCCTCCCATGCACTTCATCCCCCTCTTTCTCTTCCTCCATCTCATGTCATCTTTCTCCACCTTTTCCCTCACCCTTGACAGGCGCGAGAAGGAGGTTAACGGATCGGTTCCCGGTATTTAACCCGCGACTGGAAAGCGAACCGGGCTGCTCTCCGTGAACCGCGCTCTGCCTTTGGTTCGTCACGAGGGGGCGATCTGGGGCGAGGGGGGGGGGCAAGGGATAGGGGGGGATAAGCTATAAAGTTCCGTGGAATGAATAGATAGACTCTTTATATTGTTATATATGGTGAGGAAATTTTCGTTGTTGGTAAATAAAGCGTAGGCTTGCTGTAGGCTACGTGTTGTGCACACACGTAGAGATCCATCTGTGTGCGTATCATATATATGTATATATATATATATATATATATATATATATATATATATATATATATATATATATATATATATACCATGTACATATATATATATATATATATATATATATATATATATATGTATGTATGTATAGACATACAGCAATATCAGGGAGCGTAGGGAGAACGCATGCTATGAGGTGCTGTGTGCTTTGTACAAAGAAAAAGCATGATGTCAGCGGGAGCGAGCGGAAGCGGGCGTTGGTGGGTCGAAGAGCTGACAAATGTGACAGCTCAAGTGGGTATAGTGGGTATACACTTGCCTAATTTAGCCTCTTAACATAGCAGCGTGCAATTACCCACTTGCAGTCAACAAATTTATCTAGATTACTCTATCAAGATAGTACACATGCGTATCCATACAAAGTAGTGTATATGAATATACATACATATATATATATATATATATATATATATATATATATATATATATATATATATATATATGCGTGTGTGTGTGTGTGTGTGTGTGTGTGTGTGCGTATATGTATAAAGATACATGTATATATATATATATATATATATATATATATATATATATATATATATATATATATATATGTGTGTGTGTGTGTGTGTGTGTGTGTGTGTGTGTGTGTGTGTGTGTGTGTGTGTGTATATATATATATATATATATATATATATAAATTTATGTATACATATATATATATATATATATATATATATGTATACATAAATTTATATATATATATAAATATATATATATATATATACACACATACATGTATATATAAATATGTATATATATATATGTGTATATATATATATATATATATACATATATATATATATATATATATATATATATATATATATATATATATATATATACATATGTGTGTGTGTGTGTGTGTATGAAAACGAAAACAGACATCAGAAATGAAAATAAATCGAAACGTTTCGAATAATCTAATTGTAGATGCTTTCATTTTCATTTTCCTGTACATGTGCTTGTGTTCATATATATATATATATATATATATATATATATATATATATATATATATATATATATATATATATATATATATATATATATATATATATATATATATATATATATATATATATATATATATTTGCGTGTGTGTGTGTGTGTGTGTGTGTGTGTGTGTGTGTGTGTGTGTGTATACATATATATATATATATATATATATATATATATATATATATATATATATATATATATATATATATATATAATTGTATGTATATTTATATACATATATATGTATATGTATATACATATATCTATATTCATATACATATATATATATATATATATATATATATATATATATATATATATATATATATAAATATATATGTGTGTGTGTGTGTGTGTGTGTGTGTGTATACATGTGAACACAAGCACAGCATAGTAATGTGTACGTATGTATGTATATGTATGTGTGTGCATGCGTGTGCGTGTGTGTATGTGTGTGTGTGTATGTGTACGTGTGTGAGGGAATGTATGCACATGGTTCCCCTAATTGTGTGCGTGTGCGGTTCTTTTCCCTCCTCCGCGCCCAGACAACAAAGCAATTGGAAAAGAAAATAATAAAGCAAGCATCAAGCGAGCCTCAAAACACACATATGATTATAAAAAGCCATGAAGGCATTCTCGGCGTCGCTGACCGGTCCCT
>NC_091562.1:14418753-14421253 GCF_042767895.1 Penaeus vannamei
GGTAGCATAGGTTTTAAGGATGGGAAGGTAGCATAGGTTTTAAGGATGGGAAGGTAGCATAGGTTTTAAGGATGGGAAGGTAGCATAGGTTGTAAGGATGGGAAGGTAGCATAGGTTTTAAGGATGGGAAGGTAGCATAGGTTTTAAGGATGGGAAGGTAGCATAGGTTTTAAGGATGGGAAGGTAGCATAGGTTTTAAGGATGGGATGGTAGCATAGGTTTTAAGGATGGGAAGGTAGCATAGGTTTTAAGGATGGGAAGGTAGCATAGGTTTTAAGGATGGGAAGGTAGCATAGGTTTTAAGGATGAGAAGGTAGCATAGGTTTTAAGGATGGGAAGGTAGCATAGGTTTTAAGGATGGGAAGGTAGCAGAGGTTTTAAGGATGGGAAGGTAGCATAGGTTTTAAGGATGGGAAGGTAGCATAGGTTTTAAGGATGGGAAGGTAGCATAGGTTTTAAGGATGGGAAGGTAGCATAGGTTGTAAGGATGGGAAGGTAGCATAGGTTTTAAGGATGGGAAGGTAGCATAGGTTTTAAGGATGGGAAGGTAGCATAGGTTTTAAGGATGGGAAGGTAGCATAGGTTTTAAGGATGGGAAGGTAGCATAGGTTTTAAGGATGGGAAGGTAGCATAGGTTGTAAGGATGGGAAGGTAGCATAGGTTTTAAGGATGGGAATTAAGGATGGGAAGGTAGCATAGGTTTTAAGGATGGGAAGGTAGCATAGGTTTTAAGGATGGGAAGGTAGCATAGGTTTTAAGGATGGGAAGGTAGCATAGGTTTTAAGGATGGGAATTAAGGATGGGAAGGTAGCATAGGTTTTAAGGATGGGAAGGTAGCATAGGTTTTAAGGATGGGAAGGTAGCATAGGTTTTAAGGATGGGAAGGTAGCATAGGTTTTAAGGATGGGAAGGTAGCATAGGTTTTAAGGATGGGAAGGTAGCATAGGTTGTAAGGATGGGAAGGTAGCATAGGTTTTAAGGATGGGAAGGTAGCATAGGTTTTAAGGATGGGAAGGTAGCATAGGTTTTAAGGATGAGAAGGTAGCGTAGGTTTTAAGGATGGGAAGGTAGCATAGGTTTTAAGGATGAGAAGGTAGCGTAGGTTTTAAGGATGGGAATTAAGGATGGGAAGGTAGCATAGGTTTTAAGGATGAGAAGGTAGCGTAGGTTTTAAGGATGGGAAGGTAGCATAGGTTTTAAGGATGGGAAGGTAGCATAGGTTTTAAGGATGGGAAGGTAGCATAGGTTTTAAGGATGGGAAGGTAGCATAGGTTGTAAGGATGGGAAGGTAGCATAGGTTTTAAGGATGGGAAGGTAGCATAGGTTTTAAGGATGGGAAGGTAGCATAGGTTTTAAGGATGGGAAGGTAGCATAGGTTTTAAGGATGGGAAGGTAGCATAGGTTTTAAGGATGGGAAGGTAGCATAGGTTTTAAGGATGGGAAGGTAGCATAGGTTTTAAGGATGGGAAGGTAGCATACGTTTTAAGGATGGGAAGGTAGCATAGGTTTTAAGGATGGGAAGGTAGCATAGGTTTTAAGGATGGGAAGGTAGCATAGGTTTTAAGGATGGGAAGGTAGCATAGGTTTTAAGGATGGGAAGGTAGCATAGGTTTTAAGGATGGGAAGGTAGCATAGGTTTTAAGGATGGGAAGGTAGCATAGGTTTTAAGGATGGGAAGGTAGCATAGGTTTTAAGGATGGGAAGGTAGCATAGGTTTTAAGGATGGGAAGGTAGCATAGGTTTTAAGGATGGGAAGGTAGCATAGGTTTTAAGGATGGGAAGGTAGCATGGGTTTTAAGGATGGGAAGGTAGCATAGGTTTTAAGGATGGGAAGGTAGCATAGGTTTTAAGGATGAGAAGGTAGCATAGGTTTTAAGGATGGAAATTAAGGATGGGAAGGTAGCAGAGGTTTTAAGGATGGGAAGGTAGCATGGATTTTAAGGATGAGAAGGTAGCATAGGTTTTAAGGATGGGAAGGTAGCATAGGTTTTAAGGATGAGAAGGTAGCATAGGTTTTAAGGATGGGAAGGTAGCATAGGTTTTAAGGATGGGAAGGTAGCATAGGTTTTAAGGATGGGAAGGTAACATAGGTTTTAAGGATGGGAAGGTAGCATAGGTTTTAAGGATGGGAAGGTAGCATAGGTTTTAAGGATGGGGAGGTAGCATAGGTTTTAAGGATGGGAAGGTAGCATAGGTTTTAAGGATGGGAAGGTAGCATAGGTTTTAAGGATGGGAAGGTAGCATAGGTTTTAAGGATGGGAAGGTAGCATAGGTTTTAAGGATGGGAAGGTAGCATAGGTTTTAAGGATGAGAAGGTAGCATAGGTTTTAAGGATGAGAAGGTAGCATAGGTTTTAAGGATGGGAAGGTAGCATAGGTTTCAAGGATGAGAAGGTAGCATAGGTTTTAAGGATGGGAAGGTAGCATAGGTTTTAAGGATGGGAAGGTAGCATAGGTTTTAAGGATGGGAAGGTAGCATAGGTTTTAAGGATGGGAAGGTA
>NC_091562.1:14433753-14436253 GCF_042767895.1 Penaeus vannamei
ATGAAGATCTTGCATTTAGACTCTTTTTAACGTTACCTTTCCTTTCCCCTTTTCCTTTTCAGCGTTCAGAACTCACTTTTTGTGTGAATGCTTTAAATGAGAGAAAAGCAATTCTAGGAAAAGGAGGCGAATATATAGTAAACTATGTTATTTCTAAATAAGAATGTTTTATGGATTGGCCTTCGCTCACTTTTCAAATCAATTATTAGTCGATTTCCATTTTCCTTTAATATGACTTTCGAAATATTTGCAGATAATGAGAATTTACTTTACATAAAAGTCTAGCATTTAATTCCTTGGATGCGAAGTATGTAACTCAAACACAAGATAAATTCTAGTTCGTCGGTAGTCATTTTTTTCTATTCCCTACACAAAAAGCATCGATTCATTTCTCCAATAACCCCCCGAAGTCTGGTGAAGTCAAACTCAACTTTACAAAAATATGTCTTAACGCGAGAACTTTGGCCGAAGTGCAGCCCGCCCAGTCTCAGAGGGAAATAGACAACTCCCAGTCTTTACATTCATTTTTATTCGCACTTATTTATTTATTGTATGTTCGATCATTCGTACTAATACGTTCTTATCATCTTAATAACCAACTAAATTAACAAGGTCGATCAGATAAAAGAATTCACACAATAGATATTTTTTTTATAGACTGAAGCACGGCCCACTCGTATCTACAAACTTGAGATCTTTACTGCCTCCCCCGTTGCATCTTTCCGCTAGTCAATATTCTTGAGGCCCTCGCACTATTTACTACCAACAGCACCCTGGTCTTAGTCAATAGCCGAGCCCCATTAATAATTCAGGTTTGTGATACATGTATAGGGACGTCTTAACATGCCCTGGGAATTTCTACAGAATATCTTAGGAGGTTTGTTTATACCGTCTTGGGTCATAGATTCGGCGAAAAGGTGATTTTGTTCTTCCTTGGGGATTTTCCAGAATGTCAGATCTCTCGTTTTGGTTGGTTGGTACATCTGCATTTCAGTGTTTTTTATTTTTTGTTTTAGTTCATTCCTGTTTTTTATTTGGTTGTTTGTTTATTTAGATTTTGTTTGTTTCCCTTATCTTGGGCATGATGTGGTAAACAATACAGGAAAAAAGTATCGTTCATAAATCAGGGAAAAAAAGGTAATGAATCAGTAGAAAAAGGTAATCATTTCCTCTGAGCGGAGACTTTCCTTCGACCACTTTCCAGCCGCAGTTTAAAGCTTTGCCAGCATCGAATCGGCTCTTTGAGGCTTCTCGCGAGGATTAGCCATGCGAAGTCGATGAACACCCGCTCACATCTGTTCTTCGGCGCGGAGAACAATGAACAGAACAATGAATTCAAAGCCGGTCCCTCCTCCTCCTCCTCCCCCTCCTCCTCTTATTCCTCCCCTTCTTCCTATACCAGGGAGGGAAAGATAAAAAAAGGGAAAAAAGAAGAAGAAAAACTCTCCGCTTAGAACAATAAGCATCGTTGGAATGCACGGAGGAACGTCTCCGCTCGGATGAAGATAGAGCTGTTTCTCGACGGTGCGGTAAGGTCGGATCTCCTACCCTCGCCGATACAGGCTGTCGACCTTACGGGAGACTCGTATACGTCGCGTTGCGTCGTGCGTGTTAGAGCCGCGTGATGCTTGTGAGGATGGTCGCCGGCGCTCGCTTGCTCTCGTCTCGTCCTTTCTTACTCGTATACTTTTTGGGGAGGATTTTTATGCACGATTTCATTTGAGGTTGAATTATATTGTCTCATGGCTTTTTTTTTTAATATAGACTTTTTTTTTCTTTTTTATCATTTGGATTTTTTGCTTTGTTTTGTTTTGCTCAGATATCTTTTGTATTATTTTTCAAGTTTTCCCCACTCTTGTATAGTTCTTTTGCGTTCTTTCCCCTTCTGGATATTCGTTGTTCATCTGTTTTGCCTACCCCCTCCGAATCTCTCTCTCTCTCTCTCTCTCTCTCTTTCTCTCTCTTTCTCTTTCTCTCTCTCTCTCTCTCTCTCTCTCTCTCTCTCTCTCTCTCTCTCTCTCTCTCTCTCTCTCTCTCTCTCTCTCTCTCCCTCTCCCTCTCTCTCTCCTCTCTCTCTCTCTCCCTCTTTCTCTCCCTCCCTCCCTCTCTTCTCTTTCTCTTTCTCTTTCTCTTTCTCTTTCTCTCTCTCTCTCCCACCCTCCCTCTCTCTCTCTCCCACCCTCCCTCTCTCTCTCTCTCTCCCACCCTCCCTCTCTCTCTCTCTCTCCCACCCTCCCTCTCTCTCTCTCTCTCTCTCTCTCTCTCTCTCTCTCTCTCTCTCTCTCTCTCTCTCTCTTTCTCTCTCTCTCTCTCTCTCTCTCTCTCTCTCTCTCTCTCTCTCTCTCTCTCTCTCTCTCTCTCTCTCTCTCTCTCTCTCTCTCTCTCTCTCGCTCACCCTCCCCTCCTACCTACCTTCTGTCTATTTCCATATATATATACCTTCTTCGTTTCTTTCTGTTTTTGTTATTTTAGACGCCTCATGAAAATGACACCTTTTCTT
>NC_091562.1:14483753-14486253 GCF_042767895.1 Penaeus vannamei
AGGGCAAGGGGTATGGAGAATAATGAAAAGACAAAAACAGAACGAGGAAGAAGAAAAAGAAAGAGTGGAACGAAAGAAGACGAGGTAAGAAAATACAAATAAAAAAGAGAGAAAGAAAAAACGAGTTCAGGGAAGGATGGGAGGAAAATGGGGGAATGTGGGGGGGAGGGGGAATTTGACGAGTCGTTTTCCCTGCGGCTCCAACCCAGAGGAATTCACTCCTGTTCGTATCCCTCTTCCGGGGCTGGGGCTTGCAGGAATATATCGAACGTGATATTCCATACACCGATCGACACATGCACTGGAGGCGCGTTTGCATGCTCTTTCTCGGATGAAGGTTTCCTCTTCTTTCGGGCCTGCATTTTTACGATTCCCTTGCCTCCTCCCCACCCCCTCTTGCATCGGGTCTCCGCCTCCTTAACTCTTCCTTTCGGTTGCGTTAAGTTCCCCACCTCCCCGACCCCCCCCCCCCTCCCATTTCCTCTCTTTTGCACCGAGCCCTCATCTCCAGGACCCCTCCCCTCACCTCCCCCTATCACCTCGCCTCTCTCTTGTATCAAGCGTTCCCCATCACCTCTCTTCCCCGTATTGCACTAAACCTCTCTCCCCCCCATCACCCACTTTCCCCCTTTTGCATCAGGATTCCACATCCACAACCTCTCCCCCCTTCATCCCCTCCCCCGTTGCACTGAGTCTCCATCCACCCCTCCCCCCTTCCCCCTCTTGCAACGGGCCTCCACTTCCATAACCTCCCCTTCCCCACTTCCGCCCCCTCCCCGTTCCATTGAGTCTTCACTCCCCACCCCTTTCCCCCCCCATCCCCTCCCCCGTGGGAATGAGTCTCCATCCACCCCTCCCCCCCCCCTTCCCCCTCTTGCAACGAGCCTCCACTTCCATAACCTCCCCTTCCCCACTTCCGCCCCCTCCCCGTTCCATTGAGTCTTCACTCCCCACCCCTTTCCCCCTCCATCCCCTCCCCCGTTGCACAGAGTCTCCATCCACCCTTCCCCCTTTCTCTCCTCTCGCAACGAGCCTCCACTTCTGGAGCCTAATCCCGGCGTCCGGGAGAAACTGATTCCTGGGATGGATTTTGCTTTTGAAGGTTTCAGGGTCGAGGTATTGAAGGCTGGTTGCTGCGTCCCTGTTGCCTTTGCCTTAACGGTTCGGAGACTGCGCTTTGCCTGCCTTCCGACTGTTGGGTCCTGTGTCGGTCTGTCTGATCCTTGTTTTTTTCCTTTTAATCTTTACTTTTCGGTGTAGCGTACGTGACACTGTACTTTTGGAGGGCATATTTCAACATGCGTTTCTTAATGAAAGTGAAAACAACCACAATGAGAATTGGCTGTGGCTGCTTTCATTCTCATTTTTGTGTACACGTTACTGCATTTATGCTTGTGTTCATATTTTTTTTAAGCTAGTTTGTTTTCCATCGTGTCTTAATAATGTATTACAGTAGAGTTTAGAGTATTGCGCTTATTGTGAATCGCAGGACAGCTTAACTTAAGGTGAATGTCAGCGCCCACTTTTTTACTACAAGTAGCTTACCTTTTCTACCAAGCCTCTTACCACAGCCCATCTTAGCCATAAAGGTAGAAGTCCTTTTTAGGTCCTTTAATACACCCTGATTTTATATTGTAGTCTGCTGTCCAATTCCCAAGACTCGAAAACGTTCCCTGGCCAATCCTTGACTTGAAAACGTTCCCTGTCCAATCCTTGACTTGAAAACGTTCCCTGTCCAATCCTTGACTTGAAAACATTCCCTGTCCAATCCTTGACTTGAAAACGTTCCCTGTCCAATCCTTGACTTGAAAACATTCCCTGTCCAATCCTTGACTTGAAAACGTTCCCTGTCCAATCCTTGACTTGAAAACATTCCCTGCCCAATCCTTGACTTGAAAAAGTTCCCTGTCTAATCCCCAAAAGGCTTAAAAACGCTCCCTGTCCAATCCCCAAGACAAATACATTCCTTAACCAATCCCCAAGACTTGAAAACGTTCCCTGTCCAATCCTTGACTTGAAAAAGTTCCCTGTCTAATCCCCCAAAGACTTGAAAACGTTCCCTGTCCAATCCCCAAGACAACCCGAGCCGTCCCGTTTACGCCTATAATGAAAAGACCTTGAGATTGATTGATGACGAAAATCCTTTTTTTCGGGGGGGGGGGGGGATTCCCTTTTTCGTTTCGTCCAAAAGAAAAGAAATGCGAAAGCAGTCGAAACAACAGCGACAATTAAACCAAAGAATAACTAGAGAGAGAAGAAGAAAAAAAAATATGCGAAATATTCATACCCTCTCCATCTCTACTTCTTGTAGCGAATCGTTTTTTTTTGAAGGCTTTAGAAATATACGCTGCAAGTGGATCTCCTGCTTAGGCGTTTATTCATGAGGGAACCGAGGCGAAAATTATACATCCGTGAGAAGGAAGCGGCCGCCTCTTTCTCAGTATGTAAATTCGGTTCCTCTACATCGAAGTGGGTTCCGGGGTAAAGGTCAGATGCTTCA
>NC_091562.1:14513753-14523753 GCF_042767895.1 Penaeus vannamei
AATCAGGCACATATAGATAGACAAGCAGAAAAAAATACGCGTGCAGACAACCTACATTAAATCGATTCTTTATTACGATCAAACGAAACCAAACAGAGAACTGAAAGTCATTGAAAATTCTTAGCCTGACAACCACGCCCTTGTATCGGATAGAAGCAGCATGCCCACGGACGCCCCGCCCCCAGGAGACAAACCAGAGGACGCGACATCCCCGGGGAGCGAAGTGGTCGTCATTAAAGAGACAGATAACACAGGCAGCTGGCACGGGAGATTACGAGAGAACTGATATTAAAGAGGAAAGAGACAGGGAGAAACGACACGATAACAGCTGGAGATGAAGGATAGAGCGTAGATAACGTGGGCGTGGGGGAGAAAGAAGAATTTACGTGACAAGGAGGTGTTATTAGATGATTTCTAACGAGATGGTGAATGAGATGCCTATCGACATGGGTGTATGGCAAAAACAACTAACAACAACAGCAGCAGCAACACCAATAACAACAACAATAAATCCATACACAAAAAGTAGAATACGACATTCCATCTGTAGAATAAATTGCAAAAGCCATTGGATCGTCAGATTCCATTAAGGTTTCATCACCCCCCCCCCCACACCCATGTTCAACTGGACGCTTTTTCTTCTACTTCTTCTTCTTAGGGAGAGAGGGACTGGAAGAAAATAGGTACAGGGAGAGGAAGAAAGTGGGAATTGGGAGAGAAAGAATATGGGAATAGAAAGAGGATAAGAACATGGAGGAGTATATATTAGTTTATATTAGGAAAGCAAAATACTAGAAAGGAGGGGAAGAAATGAGAACTGAAAGGATTAAGAGAAACAAAAATGGAGGCGAGGAGAAGAAAACTAAAAAAGAAGAAAGAAAAAAGGTAAACGTAGCAAGCGAATCCAAGGACAAAAGCAAATACGAAACTTAAAATGATAGAAAAAATTGACAAAAAAAAAGAACGAGCAAGAGGAAAAGCAAAAGGAAAAGAGAACGAAAATATTGAGCAAACATAAAATGTGAACGAAGAATAACGATGAACAAAAAATGGAAGAGGAGGAGCATGATAAAAGAAAAAAGAAAATAAAAATAAGGAGAAACATAAAGAAGAAAAAGAAGAGGAAAGGGAGAATGAGGAATATGAAGAAGAGGAAGTAGGAGGAAAAGAAGAAGAGGAGAAGGAGGAAGAAAAAGAAGGGGAAGGAGAAGGCGAAATTGATAGAATAGCAGGGGAAAGAGGAGATTACGCGATGAACAAAAATGAAAAGAAGAAATAAAGACAGCGAAAGGGAGATCGGGGAAGGGGGGGGTCGTCGGAAGACCGTGCATCGGGTGTGAGTCTCCCCTCGACACGAGCACTCGCTCTAAGTGTTTGGTCGGGTGATGTGTATTGTCCAAACAAATATTATTCTACCTATGTCTGTATACCTGAGCGCGATTGTGTGTCCGTCTCATTCTCTCTCTCTCTGTCCCTCCTCTCTTTATTTTCTCTCCTTCCCTCGCTCCCTCTCTTCCTCCTTCCTTTCTTTCCCCCCTCCCTTCTTCCATCCCTCTCTCTCTCCCACCCACTTTCTCTTTCTCCCTCTATCCCTCTTACTTCTCTCCTTCTCTTTCTCCCTAACTCCCTCTCTCTCTCTCTTTCTCTCTCTTTCTCTCTCTTTCTCTCTCTTTCTCTCTCTCTCTCTCTCTCTCTCTCTCTCTCTCTCTCTCTCTCTCTCTCTCTCTCTCTCTCTCTCTCTCTCTCTCTCTCTCTCTCTCTCTTTCTCTCTCTCTCTCTTTCTCTCCCTCCCTCCTTCCCTCTATCTCTCCCTCCTTCCAACCTTCCTTTTTTCTTCCTCACATCCATCTCATTTCCTTCAAAACAAAATGCGTTCACACTTTTCACGCCCGCACTTCGATGCCATGTTGGACATGCGCTCTTCTCACGAAATTACAGACTCCTTCATTACAGTGACTTTAAATTCCCATCCGATATATTTAAGAAATCTCTCCTTTTTTACCTCATTGTCATTCTTTTTGCTTCCTACTCTTCTTTTTTTTATCCTCATTTCCTCTTCTTTGCTCAAAATCAAGGGGTTCTCATTTCGCCGTCTTGGAGACAGAAAATTGGAAAACCTTTTCGAGTCCATATTAAGCCCCTGCACTCCCAGAATGCACCGGGAATTTCACGATAAATTCCAAATTTCCTCCACTTTGGATATCTATTGAAGAAGACGATTTTTCCGCGCAACTCCGTTAACTCTCCCTTCATAATTTTTGAACTGGAAATGCCAGACCTTCCAAGTCTGGAGTTTGTAAAATGTCCTGAAGGATAAGTTGGCGGGATGGGAGGGCAGGGAAGGGGGTGGGGGGGCTGGAGGAGGAGGCGAGAAAGGAGGGAATGAGAGGTGGAGGCGAGAAGAAAAGGAGGGGGAAGAGGAAGCGAGAAAGGAGAGAAGGAGAGGTGGAGGCGAGAAGAAAGGGAGGGGGAAGAGGAAGCGAGAAGGGAGTAAAGAGATGAAGTGGAAAGAGGGTGGGAAGAGAAAGGAACAGAAGAAGGGAGGAAAACAAGAAGAGAGAAAGACTGGAGGAAGGAAGGTGGCGAGAAAGGGAGAAGATAGGATGAAGGGAGACGGAAGAGCAAAGAGGCGAGAAGGAACGGGAAAAAGTTAAACTACAAGGATCAATGTATAAGGTCGAAAAGTTCAACGAAAAGTGTTGGAGATGAGAAGCAAAGAATGTGGGAAAAGAGACATTAGGAAAGGAAGAAACGGGAAACACGCCTCTTGATAATCCGGTTTGAGAAGTGAAAAAAACAAAATAAAAGTATTATTCCTTGAGAGAAACCAGATGCATTGGCGTTACGTGAGGATATAATGAAGTTGAAACAAATAGAATCATATATGAAAGACGATCGGTATGCTGCCAAGAAGAACAATTATTTAAATAGACAGAGACAGAGACGGGTGTAAGTAGACAAAAAGTGCCAAGAAAGATAGGGCAAAACACAATTATCAATAGTTTACACCCTTACCATGCCCCCCTCCTCCCCTATCCTTTCCTCCTCCTCCGCTTTACCTTCTCCTCCTCCTCCTCATTTTCATTCTCCCCCTCCTCTCCCTTCTTCTCTCTTTCTCTTTTCCCTCGCCCTCCACTTCCACTTCCACCACCATCACCACCACCGCCTCCTCCTCCTCCTTCTCCTCCACCTCCACCTCCACCTCCACCTCCACCTCCACCTCCACCATCACCTCCACCTCCACCATCACCTCCACCACCAACTCCTCCTCCTCCTCCTGCTCCTGCTCCTGTTCCTCCACCTCCACCTCCTCCTCCCCACCCAGCATATACAAATCAGAGGAAGACGTTATTGCATCCCGGCCCGCCTTAGGCCTCCGGAGCGAAGACACAACCGAGAAATTCACTCTTGCGATGAGATAAGACCCAATGAGGCCGCGGTTCTCTCCTCCCCTCTTAACATCTAATCCCCCAAGTCTTTCGGGAAGAAGGAGGAGGAAAAAAAGGGAAAAATAATAACCTCACAATGCCTTATCTTGGTCTTACGGGCACCGCAAGAGGATTTCGAGACGGCCGGAGAGAGTGAGGCGGGTGGGGTGGGGTGGATGGGGGGTCGTATTTGATTTCTCTCTTTTTTTTGTCGGGGGGGGGGGAGATGAGGGTTGCAGGGAAGGAGGTGGAGGAAGAAAAAAAGGAAAACAAATAGGAGAGGAGGATGAATAGAAGAAGGTAGAAGAGGAGGGAAGGAAATAGAGAAGGACGGACGGAGGAGGAAAGGGAAAGGGAGAAGGAGAAAGAGGAAGAAGGTGGTGACGGGTAGAGTATGATGATGAGGATAAGGAAGTAGAAGAGCTAGAGAGAGTTCTGAACAGGAGACAGAATAGTAGTAAAACAAGAAGCAGGAGGAGGAAGAAAAAAGAAAAGAAGAAGAAGAAAGAGAAGAAGTAGTTGTAGTAGAGTAAGAATACTACTAATACGAAGGAGAAGAAGAAAAGGTAGTTGTAGTAGAGTAAGAATAAGAAGACCAAGAATAAATAAAAAGGAAGAAAGAGAGAGAGAAGGAGAGAGGGAGGGAGGACGGAGTGAAGGATTACGCCGAAATCGGAATTTTTAAGGAAGTTGATCTAACTGTGGCGCGAGATAGGATTTCCAGGTTTGCAAGCGCTTTGAAAGGGATTCATTTTTCCCCATTTGTGCGCCGGGAAATAGCTGCTGGGCCAAGATGTATGTCGTCGCTTTATTATTATCAGGCGTATTTTTATCATTATCGTCTTCGTTGTTATCGTTAGTGTCATTCTTGTTTTGTTTGTTGTAATTATTGCTGTGATTATTATTATCGTTGTCGTTAACATCAAGATTGTTATCATTTTCATTATCATTACTAACATCATTGAAGTATCAATAGTTGCTATTGTTATTAATACTATCATCATTATCATCATAATTATTATTTTCATTAACTTTAATATTCATAATGTTTTTTTTTTATTGTTGCTATTACTATTATCATTTTCACTATCAAAACGTAATGATAATAGCTATTATTATTAAAACTATCGATATCCATATCATCATAATCATTATGATCCTCCTCACCTTTGTTAGTCATATTGTCTTTGTTTTTTAATGTTGCTGTTAGCATTATCATAATCATAATCATTATCAATCGTTATTATTCCTGCCAATAGTAATAGTATGATTTTAATGATTATTAACATAACTATTATTAGTATCATCTGTATTATCATTTCTTATAACTATCATCATCATCACCGTAGAAACGAAATACTAAGAGCGAGGTAGATATTAGACTTTTTAAATATAATTACGATACAATTATATCAAAAAGACATTCTGCCTTCCATTGTGGAAACACAATAGTGAGAATAACTACGCAGGACTGGATCGATTGGAAGCCTCGTTTTATTATATAGAAAGCTAGCCCCGAGAGCCTATAAAATGACACGCGCGGATGGCAACACGTTTAATGGGAAGCAAATGTTTGAATCGCGCGCCATACATTTCCATATGAGGAAGGCCTACCTCGAGAGTGATTTCGAAGTTCGTTACGAGTTTGAATTTCGAAGTTGCCGAATGATTTTGCGAAGGAGTTGGTCGGTAGTTTGCTCAATGAGCGACAGGTTGTTTGGTTGTTTTGGATTTGAACGTCTTTGTGTATTCGTTTACCCGTCACTGGTTGTTTGTAAATGTGATGATTTTGTGATTTTGGGTTTTAGGCATAAGGGAAACCTTTGATGAACGGTCTTTATGCATCAGTAGGTAAAGTCATAAAGGTAGTGCGGCAAAATACGCGGAAATTGAGCCATTAATGTTAGCCGGCCCTCTGGCTAGTGTTATTGAATTGGCTGTAAAACGCATTTGGTGAATAAAAAGAGACCCTCGCTTTACCTATTGTTTGATCGCGAATTTGAAATATTTTTTTAGGTGTAATATTTGTAGATGGGACATGCATTTCAGCCAGGACTTGCTACTGGATAACGACTGTCAAAAAAAAAAAAAAAAAAAAAAAAAAAAGAGCGATCGCTTTGTGTTTATGCTGGTGCAGCCAAAATTATTCTATGGTTTCGAAATAGTCGTTGGTACAGTTTCCCCTTCCAGGTTTCCCCTCGCCCATATACACCCGGTGAAAACATTTTTTTGTTATTTACAAGCCGGCTTTTAGAATATATTTCAACAGGTGTACAGTACACTCTTTCAGTGCTATCTGTTATTTGAAAATCTGTTATTTGTATGTAACTGGTACTCAATGGGCATTTAGTTTGTTGCTAAGCTGTGGCTGCCTATAGTGAATAGCTTTCAACTCTTGGCTGTATATGAGAGACCGACAGACAGACAGATAGGCAAACAAAAAGACAGGGAGACAATAAAAAAGACAGACAGGCAAACAAAATGACCGGCGGACAAATAAAAACACAGGCAAACGAAGAGACCGACGCACAAAAAAAGAAAAGAAAAGAAAAAAAAAACAGGCAAAGAAAAAAAGCAACGCAGAAAAAAACACACTGTCTGGATGTCCTAATGCGCAGACACGTGCTTATTATCACTTTTCCCGGAAGCTGGTCGAGGACATGACGCCGAAATGTAGATGGAGTTCTGGAATTTCGGACAACCGTCAACGCAACATTTTACAACCGCGAAAATACTCGTTCGTTCGCATACTGATGAAAACGCGAAATTGAATATGTAATGATGGAAGAAATGATAATGATTAGTAAGGGAGGAGCATGAATAGATGAGTGATAACAACCATAACAGTATTAAGGGAACATATTCTTGCAAGAACCAAAAGCATGATCGCACGTATTCAACAGGAGAGGAAACGACCGGGTATATATATATGTGTATTTTTTTTTTTTCCCCTTCCCCGGTAGAATTTACGGCGCAGGTAAGAGGGGGTAACTCTCCCAGGTCTCGCGCCGAAGTGCATGTAAAGCAGTCTCGCTCAAAGGAAGCTGTTGTCGCAGATCACGGCCTTCCCCGCTCGCCAGGACGCTGATGCGACGTTTATTGGGGGGGGGGGGGGGGGGGGTCTTGGTGCCGACAGGGTTGGGGAGAAGGGAGGGGGGGCTGCTTTTGAGAAGGAAAGGGACAAGGTATTCGGTGATGTGGGGAAGTCCTTTTATCGTATGTTTGTCAAATTGTCTGTTTATGTGTATATATATATATATATATATATATATATATATATATATATATATATATATATACATACATATATACATATATATATATATACATATATATATATATATATATAATATATATATATACATATATATATATATATATATATATATATATATATATATCTATATATATATATATATATATAGAGAGAGAGAGAGAGAGAGAGAGAGAGAGAGAGAGATGTATGTGTGTGTGTGTGTATGTGTGTGTGTGTGTGTGTGTGTGTGTGTGTGTGTGTGTGTGTGCGTCTGTGTGTGTGTGTGTGTTTGTGTGTGTGTGTGTGTGTGTGTGTGTGTATGATATGTGTATGTGTATGTGTGTGTGATATATATGTGTGTGTGTGTGTGCGTATGTGTGTTGTAATGTTTTACTTTTTGTTACCCGATGATGCCTGTTGAAAATTTGGCATTCAGTTTTTCTAATGCGAGCCTGTGAAAAATGTGATCTTTTGTTATAGTCATTACTAACAATTCTAATGTAAATATGTGTTACATATTCATGGGTAATGAAACAACTACGTGTGCAGCGGCTAATTAGAGAATGATTAAAGGGACATGACAATGAATAGAATTAGAATTAGTAGGATAAAACTGCGATACAAATTTGATAATTTTAACTCGATTCGCTCTAACAACAGATACTCCCAATCCCCCTTTTTTCAAAATTCTAAATATATATGCATATCGAACATGGATTCATTTGCATTATGCACGACAGAAGAATAAAGCATTGGTTGGATGTTACAGTCAATCGCCTTTTCACAACCTGCGAGGGCCGCGATTCGAACCAAAAAAAGAAAATACAACAACAAAAAATGCAATGATTGGGAAGTGATTGGGAGATAATGAGCCACTCAGCGCGAACCTTTCCTTGTCCGCGAAACCTATCCCTGTTATGTAATCTGCGGGTTAGCGAATTTTCCCTCCCGTCTCTTATTTTTTTCCACCCACACTCGTCCCTTTTCCAACAATGCTTCGGGTAATTGATGGCGATATTTGCCTCAGAATGCACGATAATATAGGAGAATCGAGCGCTAATCTAGCGGACTCCCCGGATAAAATCACATTAATGGACCCGGGAACTGTTCGGCGGGGACTACGTCTGTCTTTTGAATACGGTATAGATTGCTCGGCATAAAGGAGCCTCCGTCGGCCACGTCTTGGGAATGTCGTAAGGATATTGGTTCGGTAATTTAGCAGGACGAACAAATGACAGCGATGTCTCTGGGTGATTTTTTTTCTTATTACTTTCGTACTCTTTCTCAACTCTTGCTTTGTCTCTCTCTCTCTCTGTCTCTCTCTCTCTCTCTCTCTCTCTCTCTCTCTCTCTCTCTCTCTCTCTCTCTCTCTCTCTCTCTCTCTCTCTCTCTCTCTCTCTCTCTCTCTCTTTCTCTTTCTCTCTCTCTCTCTCAGTCTTTCATATTCTTTGTTATTTTCCTCTTGTACGGAAGGGTTTGCGGCGAAGATGGACGCTGATATCAAAAGGAGGGAAGATGTAAAGCCGATTCGTTTGTCAATACGAGCGCGGACATTGTTGTTATGCAAACAAGCTGTCAGGCATTATGTAGCCGGGAGAGAGATGCAACCACGGCGACGGCGGGAGTGCGCGTTCTGATTATGTCCTTTGAAATTAACCAATAGCGCTGGATTTGATTGTGTTTTCCGCGCTTATTTTTTGTTTTGAGTGTTGTTGTTCCGCGATTGTTTTTTGTTGTTGCTGGTTTTGTCTTAGATTTGGTTTATCATTTCGAAGTTTCGAAGGAATTCATTTATCGTTTCGTCCTGTCGTTACTCATTCAGGTGCGTGGAGTCCCCTCGGTCGTCAGGTCGGCTTGGTAAATACGGGCGGAAGTGGGCGGCCTCTGCGCCCATTGAGCCGCCCCTGCCTTCCCTGCACACGGCTATCTTCGGTGTCTCTCTATAGTTTCCAGCCTATTAGAGCTCAGATCGGGTGATTTAAGTTGGTCTAAGTTATAATCTCCCATCTTGGCGTAACTCATCGTGGTCTAAGTTAAAGCCTGGGTGTTCCTTCTATCTTTAGGACAGGGAAGGACATCTCGATTGTGAATAGGACGGAAGAGGAAGAAAATCGGTGAAATAAAGGGGGAGGTGGGGAGTTTGTAAAAGCGGAAATTGATTGTTGTTAGTAGATGGGGAAAGTAGAGGAATTATTTTGTGAATTATTAAGGGAAATAGTGAAACAGATAGACATGGACAAAGGAAACGTCTCATATTTAAGGGTTAAAGAGAGATATGTCGGGGAGTAAGGATATAAGAGCGAGAGAAGGGAGTAACGATCAATAAATACGAAAAACTTTTCGTATGTAAAATTATCCAATAAGAATCATGCACTGCAAGAAAGAGAATAATGATAATAATGATAATGATAATAATAATAACAATGATAATAATAAGAAAAGGGATAACGATAACAACAACAGCAGCGACAACAACAAGACAAAAAAGAAACTCCCTTTCCAAAAAAAAAATCGGAGAGGAGACGACAGCAGATCAAAAAGGTAACGAAAACGGATGATAGAAACTAGATAAGCGACGAAGAGACAAGATGACTTGCCTTTGAAGATGTAATGAAGGTGGCGCGGAGAGGGAGGAGGAGGAGGTAAAGGTGGAGGAGGAGGATTGGAAGGAGGAGGAGGTAGAGGTGGAGGAGGAGGAAGAATTGGTGGATGAGGAGGATTAGTAGGAGGAAAAGGAATGGGAGGAAGATGAGGAGGAATGAGAGGGGGAGGAGGATGCAGCAGCGGAAGCGGACGAATGGGAGAAGGGGGAGGAAAGATGGAGGGAGGAGGAGGAGGCTGCAGCGGGGGCGGACGTCCTCGGGGAAGGATTGGCCCGAGATTCCTCTCGTGAACGAAAGCACCTGCGAGAGGACTGTTATTAATTTTACGTGTGTGACATTTTCTTCGGGGTTTTACTTTTATGTTTTTTTTTTCTTTTTCTTTTATTCATATACTTGTGTATTTTTGTCTGTTTTTTTTTTTTTTTTTTTGGGGGGGGGGGGGATTTCAAGTCTGTCTGGGTATATTGTGTTTTCGTTTTGTTATTGGTGGTATATGTTTCTTTATAGTATGTTTATACCATAGATGGCAAGGGAGCAAAAGATCGGTAGGCACAGTGATTTATTTACAAGCACAGAGATTTATAGATAGATAAATAAAGTTACAAATTTGCTGTCCGGGCCTCCCTTAGACTCACCCTCGGCTTCTCTCATCCTCCGACTCCCCACTTCAGGAGGAACAAGGCCCAGCATCGCCCAAGGAAGGAGAGCTCAAC
>NC_091562.1:14541253-14548753 GCF_042767895.1 Penaeus vannamei
ATATATATATATATATATATATATATATATATATGTATGTATGTATGTATGTATGCATGTGTGCATGACATATAGGCAGACAAACATATAGATAGAGAGATAGGTGAATAGCTTGATAGATAGGTAGATAGATGGACGAATAGACAGTTATATGCGAGTGTGTATGTGGTTGTCTGTGTGTGCATGAGTGCGTGTGTGTGTCCGTCCGTTTAATAATTTGTGTATGTATCCTGTACATATGCACACAGTCTACCTCACTCACACACCGAGAAGCGTCCTTGCCTGTCCCTCATCGAGAATTAATATCAAGAAGGAACAAAACGTCTCAGATGAGGAAAGGAGGGGGCGGGGTGACAGGGAGCCACTGGGGGGGAGGAGGGAGAAAGGAGAGAAGGGAGGAGAGGAAGAAGGGTAGTTAGAGGAGAGAGAAGGGACTGGGTGAGGAGAAAGAGAAGAGAGAGAAGGGAATGGGTGAGAGGAGAGAGAAGGGACTGGATGAGGGGAGACAGTAGAGAGAAGAGAAAGAACAGCCGGCCGTAGAAAGAAAGGAAGAGGGAAGAAGGGAGCGAGGAAGGGCATAGGAAGTAGAAGGGACGGGAGAGAGGGGAGGAGAGGGGTTGGTGGGGGGGGGGGGGTAGTCGTACACGGGCTGATAAAGGCCCATCATGAAGCGAAACGGGAATGTCGTCATATGAGCCAGCGAGTAGGTGCAGATAGGTAGTGGGGAGGGGGGTGGAGGACCGAGGAAAGGAGGGAACTGAGGGTGTGGGGGGGAGGAGGAGGAGAAGGAGGAGGAGGAGGAGGGGGGGGAGGGGAAGAGGAGGAGGAGGAGGAGAGGGAGGGAGGAGGAGTAGGAGTAGGGAGAACAGGACCAATGAAGGAAGGCTTTAGACCAGGGAGGGGGGAGGAGGAGGCCCAATAAGCGGGGAGAATGTGGCCCAGGGTGAGGAGGAGGAGGAGGAGGACGAAGGAAGGGTGAAGAAAGGGGAATCAAGAAGGGTTAGGAGCAGGAGTACCATGGAGGGGTAGTAGAACCAAGGAGGGAGAGGAGGATAACCAAGGACTAGGGAGGAGGGAAAGGGTGGAGGAGGAGGAGGAGGAGGAGGAGGGAGGAGGAGGAGGAGGAGGAGGAGGGAGGAGGGGAGGAGGGAGGAGGAGGGAGGGAGGGAGGGAGGGAGGGAGGGAGGGAGGGAGGGAGGGAGGGAGGAGGAGGAGGAGGGAAAGGATGGAGGAGGAGGAGGGAAAGGGGGGAGGAGGAGAGGGGAAAGGATGGAGGAGGGGGAGGGGAAGGGTGGAGGAAGAGGGAAAGGGTGGAGGAAGAGGGAAAGGGTGGAGGAGGAGGAAGGAAAGGGTGGAGGAGGAGGAGGAAGAGGAGGAGGAGGGAAAGGGAGAAGGACCCAGGAGGGAGAGGGAGAGTAGGAAGTGTTCCCGAGTGCCTACTTAGGAGACGCGACTCACGTTGAGGACACCTTTAATTAACAGTACCATACCTGCCTCTTCCGGAGATTGCTTCTCTTTTAAGGGGACGAAGAAAGCGAGCAAGGGGCTATTACGATGGGAAGGACCAGCGAATCTTTGGTGATGGATCTCGGGAAGGCTGTTATGGCTGTGTTTTTGCTTGTTTGTTGATTTGTTTGTTTATTTGATTTTTTTGAGGTGTTCTCTCTCTCTTTCTCTTCTGCTTGGCTCTGGTAGGTACGTGTTATGTGTATTTATCTTTGTTTTAAATTTATATATTTGTTTCTCTGTCTGTCTGTCTCTGTCTCTCTCTCTGTCTCTCTCTCTCTCTCTCTCTCTCTCTCTCTCTCTCTCTCTCTCTCTCTCTCTCTCTCTCTCTTTCTCTCGCTCTCTCTCTCTCTCTCTCTCTCTCTCACACACACACACACACTCTTTATCTCTCTCTCTCTCTCTCACACACACACTCTTTATCTCTCTCTCTCTCTGTCTATCCTCTCACTCTCTCTCTCTCTCTCTCTCTCTCTCTCTCTCTCTTTCTTTCTCTCTATCTCTCTATTTTTCTCTCTCTCTCTGTCTCTCTCTCTCTCTCTCTCTGTCTGTCTATCTCCTTTACTCTCTCTCTCTCTCTCTCTCTCTCTCTCTCTCTCTCTCTCTCTCTCTCTCTCTCTCTCTCTCTCTCTCTCTCTCGCTCTCTCACTCACTCACACACACACACATTCTTTCTCTCTCGTTCTCTTCCCTCCCTCTCTGTCTCTGTCTCTCTCTCTTTATCTCTCTCTCACTCTCTTTTATCTCTCTCTCACACTCTTTCTCTCTCTCTCTCTCTCTCTCTCTCTCTCTCTCTCTCTCTCTCTCTCTCTCTCTCTCTCTCTCCTTCTCTCGATACAAATCCAATAATGTCAGCCCTGATACAAATCTCATTCATCAGCGCCATATCTCCCAATCTCCCGCCCTTTCTTCTTACGAGCCCCCCCCCCCCTCCCTCTGCCTTGTTCCTTATGCATGTGCCGCCATCAGCACTGCATTGGCCACAACACGCCCACCACCAGCGCCCTTGATTCCATCCCCCGGGGCTTCGATCTTCGCGCCCGCCGTTGCCGCAGCCTCTTCAGGGCCACGGATCTTCGTCAGAACCTCGTCAGTATCTTTCAGAAGGGTGAGGTGGCGGAGGGCTGCCAATTAATTAGGAAGTCATGACACACCCGTCTTCGGAGACACCGTCCGCGCCCGCCTTCTTCTCTCCTGTCGGGCTCTCTTCTCGTCTCTTCTTTGTTCCTTTCATTGTGCTGTCTCGTGTTGAGGGTTGTTCCATGCGTTGTTGTTTATCATTGCCGTATCTATTTCTTCGTTTTTTTTTCTTCTTGTTTCCCTTTTCTTTTCCTCTTCCATTGTTTTTGTTTAACTATCCTTCTCCTCTTCCTTTGTTTTTGTTTACCTCTCCCTCTTTCTCTTTTCTTTCTTCTTTTTCTTCTCCTCTTCCTCCTCCTCCTCATCCACCAACAATTCATTTCCCTCCCTTCATCACCCTCCTCTTCCTCCTCCAACAATCTATTTCCCTCCCTTCCTCCTCCTCCTCCTCTTCTTCCTTTACTCCCCTCTTTCTTCCCCATTCCTCCTCCCTCTCTTTCTCTTCCTCCAAACACCTCATTTTCCCCCTGCCATTCCCGCCGTCCCCTTCCTCCCATCCCGACCACACGCGATAATTACGTTGGTGTCAAGTCGTGATGTCTCACTTTTGTGGCCGTCAGGGTTAAACGCGCCCGGTCCTCTGGTGAGGCGTCGCGGGCGTGGCGTGTGGGGCGGGAGACGGAGCCGCGGGTGCTCGATGCATGGCGATTGGTCGGTGTTCGTCTGTGCTGTGTGTGGCGGAGTAGAGGAGGAGGAGGAAGAAGAAGGAGAAAGGAGGAGGAGGAGGAGAATGAGAAGGAGGAGGAGGAAGAAGAAGGAGAAAGGAGGAGGAGGAGGAGGAAGAAGAAGGAGAAAGGAGGAGGAAGAAGAAGAAGAAGAAGAAGAAGAAGAAGAAGAAGAAGAAGAAGAAGAAGGAGGAGGAGGAGGAGGAAGAAGAGGAAGAGGAGGAGGAGGAGGGAGGAGGAGGAAGGGAGGAGGGAGGAGGAGGGAAGGGAGGAGGAGGAGGAGGAGGAGGAGGAGGAGGGAAGGAGGAGGAGGAGGAAAAGGGAAGGAGAGAGGGAGGAGGAAGGAGGAGGAAGGAGAAAGAAAAGAAGAAGAAGAAGAAGAAAAGAGAAAGAGAAGAGAGAGAGACGGAGAAGGAGAAGGAGAAGGAGGAGAAGGAGAAGGAGAAGGAGAAGGAGAAGGAGAAGGAGAAGGAGAAGGAGAAGGAGAAGGAGAAGGAGAAGAAGGAGAAGAAGAAGAAGAAGAAGAAGAAGAAGAAGAAGAAGAAGAAGAAGAAGAAGAAGAAGAAGAAGAAGAAGAGGAGGAAGAAGAGGAGGAAGAAGAGGAATAGGAAGAGGAAGGAGAAGAAACAAAGTAAGAAGAACAAAAAGAAGGAGTGGAAGCATCAGCAGAAGAAGAAGAAGGAAAAGAAAGAAGAGACAGGAGGGACAGCAGAGCAGAAGGACCAATTAGCGAGGGCGAGGAACGCGCGAGAGCAGCGGGAGGAGGGCGAGGGAGGGAGGAGGGCGAGGGAGGGAAGAGTTCGTCGACGCGAGAAATTCAGCGATAATTTCCGGAGGTGAGAGACTTAATTGACCTTCGTGCTGGCGCTAATAACCTGACTGCATCTCAGGGTGTTCAGCGGTTAATTAATGGACACGGGTTGATTGTGTGTCTCATTGATTCAGACGTCATCCGCAGGTGTGCTCATTGTCTTGCCAGGAGGGAGGAGGAGCCATTGATTCGCAGGGAAGGGATTGGGCGTGCTTCTTCCCGAGGGCGTGTTGATGCTGTTGGCTTTCTGCTGGAGAGGAATTGCGGAATTTGGCGTTTTCTTTGTAAATGCGAATCTATTTTATTTTATTATTGTTATTTCTTATTTCAAATTCTATTTTATTTTATCTTTTTTTGGGGGGTGGGCGTTTCGAGGTGGTAAAGATATTAAGACATTTAAATCGTCAAAGTGAAAAAAGAACGCATGGACGAATGAGAGAATAGCGGCGATGAAATATTGAACAAGACCTTGAACGATTTCAAAAGAAAGTTACGAAATGCTGTTCAGCCCAGTGCATATCAGATTGGCATGCAACTCAGTGCAGCCGCTGCAGTTAACTCCTGCTCCTGAAAGAATCTTAAAGTAGCAAAAGAAAGAAATGAATCTGGTCCTTTTCCATCCTCCCCCCCCTCCCATCCCAGTCCCACGCCCACCAGGGTCTACTCACACAACACCAAATATCTTATTTTATGTAGCCTCGTAAAAATTAAGTGATCCCACAGCTACCCACCTTCACGTAGGCTAAAAATGTGCCCTCCTTCTCCCCTCTCTCTCTCTTCTACTTCGTCTCTTCGTCTCCTTCTTCTCCAGCTGGCCATCTTCTGCTGTGTGTCTTTGTTTTGGTCTTGTCTCTGTTGTCGTTAAAGAGCCTTTGTATCAAGATGTATTGTTTTCCAGTGCTTGTTCCCATGTGATTTTGTTGATGTCTTTTTTGTTGACTTTTGTTCCTGATGATGTCATTGCTGCTTTTTGATAACGTTAAGTAGGACATCAAATATATAACCTATCTTCATGATTGTCAGAAAGCAACAGGTGTCAATGTGGTATTCTACATCCCTGGTAGATCGCCCTTTTAGTGAAGGAAGAAAATTACTTTTATCTTAATCACTTTCATTTTCCCGTATTACTGCCAAGCGAAAAGTTCAAAGCTGCCGTTGCAAGTCAAGAGGATAATGAGTCAAAGGTATTTATAAATGTTAATAAGGTTTCCTCGTGCAAGAATCACACAGACTCCCAAGCCCGTGCTAAACTAAACTCTCTGCTCCCCTTGGCTCTCAGAGGCTATTCCTGGCGAGCACCTCAACCTGTTACGCTCTAATGATCTGTCTGCTTGTTAGGCGATCATATCACGTTGACGGCGTTGACTTTTTTGTCTCTTGTTAATGACTGATATCCTGTCTCTAATGGATGTTATTGATGTCATGATGCCTCCTTTACCTGTCAACCCCTTCCTTGAACCGATCTGACAAGCAAGTTAAAGTGCGGTCACCCACGCCAGGTGGCTTAAGCAAGTGAAGAGTATACATTTAATATCAAAGAGGCAAACATACAAAAACATGAAAATCAGCAATAAGAGTATGTGGATTTAGTTTTTATTTAGGTACTTGACAGCTGCCTCCAACACTCACTTCTGCTCCATGAAGCGTAGGAGAAGCGATCCGCGTCCAAGCGAATGGTCACCAACCCTTCGTACCATAAAGCTAACGCCACCTGAATGCTGGTACTTAACACTTGATACCTGGTAGCGGACACGTGACATTCGCAGATTAACGCTCTGTGGCGTGAAGGAAAACCATGATATATAATGCGGGTCCTGGGCGCGGGAACACGATCGGAGGATGGTTAACCTGCAGGGAGAGGGAGAGGGAAATGGAAAGGGAAGGAGGAAGGGAGGAGGGAGGGAAAGGGAAGAAGGGAAGGAGGAAGGGGGGGGAGGGATGGTGGAAGAGAGCAAAGGGAGGAGGGAGGGAAAGGGAAGAAGAGAGGAAGGAAGGGAGGGAGGGATGGTGGAAGAGAGGGAAGGGAGGAGGGAGGGAAAGGGAGAGAGGGAGGGAGATGGAAGGAGGATGAAAGGGTGAGAGAGAGAGAGAGAAAAAGAAAATGGAGGGGGAAGGGCCGGAAGAAGAGCGAGAAATGGAAAGAGTGGGAGAGGGAAAGACAGGAGAAACAGAGAGACAAAGGCGATGAGAGGAGCGATAGGATCTCTCCCGCAGGATCTCTCTCTCTCCCTCTCTCCCACCGCTCCAGCCGCTAAATACCTGTGGCTCACCGCGCCCGAGCTGCCTAGCCAGCCGGGGAACGCTATAGTCTGGGAGGTGTGAAAAAATCATGATTGTTTTCCCCGCGTATCAAAAGGGAATGCAGAAACTGTGCTGTGGAAGATATTGCCATTTTCGTTTGGCAATTCTCTAATATTTAAATGTTTTGCCTCTTTTGGTTCAGCATGGGCAATATGTTTTTGAAATTTGTGTCGCATATTTTTAAGAATTGTTGAAATAGCTTTATCACTTGAACTGATTACTTGCGTTTTGCTTTCTAATTCAATGTTTTAAATCGACGGTTCATGAATGTATGTTTTTAATTGTTTAGTAAATAGATGCATAAATCTAAAATAATGTAAGCCTATGGCTGCTTCCGGCATATTTGTTCCACACAATAAGCATCGCAATTTTCCAATGTTAAAAATTCATATGTTGCACAACTGCGCACACAATTCAACAGCGATTTGTAATTAAAAAAAAAAAAGTTTCACTGCGACGTATCTAAATTTTCTGTCCGAATCTTTCGGTGCTATAATTTGCTTATCGTTTAAGCAATGGTATTTTTTTAATGTGTAGTTGTTATGTTTGAGATTGTCTTTACTTGTTGATCCTAACCATTAATACGAACTTTTTTCTTCTTTTTCTAAGGGAAAAAATATCCCTCTCTTTAGAATGAGCTAGTCGAGATTGCATATTTTGTTATTGGTAGAGCATAGACTGCTTCTCAGTTTTTAATACATACAGTATTGTTAACTGGAAAATATTCTAGACTAACACAGTGACTGCATGGAACATTAGCAAGTTCTTTGTTCCATTTCACTTCGAAAAAAACAGACTTCATTAAGGCTGAAGGTGTCCGGTAAGGTTGCAAGGATTTTTCACCGTGTTAAGGGAACTGACAGTCATTGTCCTGAGCAACTTTTACGATCAGAGTTTTCGCTGTAAACAATGCTCTCTCTCTCTCCGTGTGATTGTTATATGTTAAGTAGGAAACAAAATATGCATATTGCTGTACCTAGAATTAGCGTATAGTTGAATAGATGATGGAAACGTGATGATATTAATAGATGGATTTGTAGGAAGACAGCAGATAGGTAGATAGATATATGGGCATAT
>NC_091562.1:14563753-14566253 GCF_042767895.1 Penaeus vannamei
ACAACGAAAAAGCAGACACGCCTCGTCAACTGAGAAGTACCCAGGGAGATGGAGACATCAGGGATAAGTTGTCACGCATTAGCTGAGGTTAAGAGAGACGTGAATAGCGGCTGTCTGTGCAGAAGGGCTGTGCAGGTGGCAGAAGAGAGACTGGGAGATGGGAGAGTAAAAGTAAATGTGGTGCAAGGGGAAAATAGGGAGGGTAAGTTGGGAATAGACGAGCAGAAGGCGACATTTAAAGCTTGGAATTGTCTGAATGAAGGATCATTAATGGAATGTGCTTGTATTATCAGTACAATTGTTATTGTTGTTATTATTATTATTGTCATTATTGTTGCTATTATTATTATAGTCATTATTGTTGTTATTATTGTTATAGTCATTATTGTTGTTATTATTATCATCGTTGTTATAATTTATTAGTATTAGTTGTTTTAGTATTAGTGTCATCATTATTATAATTATTATCTTTATTTATGAAAGAATGAAACGTACTATTCAAGAATGGAATAAGATATGTATAACGATTTTTTTTTACATTATACTGCACACACGCACGCACGCACGCACGCACGCACGCACGCACGCACGCACACATGCACACACAGTTCAACAACTCAAGTCACTCGCCCGCTCAACGACGCCCCTGACCCTCAAATCAGCCCCATGACGGCCTCCTTGTGACTCCTTCCACGGGGAAAAGTCTCAGCTCATTTCGCGCGACCGGCACTCTCTGCAGGCGATGCCAGGCAACCCTGGCACTCTCAGCTGCGGCAGATCTGCGTGAGGCACTTACCCCCCCAACGAGTGATTTCAGGAGGAAGAAACCTTCAGGAGCTTCACGTACAGAGAACGAATTATCTGCGCGCAAAGGGAGACAAGTCTTAAGTCAGCCCCAACCGCCGTTTCCCCAGATTGTTGGACACGGTCGGGTTGAAAAGGACGGTCTTCTTGCCCGGACTAAATGTCGCGAGCAGCCGCACCCCACGAGCTGTTTTGGAACTCGTAAAATGTGGATGTTATGGCCAGTGTCAAGACGAGTCTAACTGTTATTGCCTAAAGAAAACAAAGAATTTGGCACGGCATTCCATTTATAAGGACGCTCATAGATGTGATGTTTTATATCGACACGGATGGTAGAGAAGCTATTTTGGCATGTAGGTTTTTGAAAAGACGAGAAATGTCGTGTAACGGTGATGATCAAAGGAAATACGTCTCCCATAATTCCTATAACATCAAAAGCGAGTTCATTGTAGAGCTCTGAAGATGTCCCCAGAGTACAAGCAACCACTCTGGGCAAGCCAATCTGACGGAGCTCCATAATGGACCGTGCCTGGATGAGGTGACGTTGGCGAGACGGAGTAGACGAGGTAGAAAGCACTGTGCTTGGCGTAAAAGGACGGCGTAAATGTAGCTGGGAAACGCAAGCGGGTAGTACGGCGTCGCAGTTACTCGCGCGGAGGGCAGAGCGCGGACGGGAAGACAAGCGTGGAAGTGGTAACGTGAAGTGTCGGGATGGCGAGGGGAGTGTTGGAGTGGCGAGGGGATTGTCGGGAAGAGGGGATGTTGGCGAAACGAGGGGAAACGCTCAAGTGGTTAGGGCTGGCGAAGAGTGGAGGTAGAGGTGTTTGTGTAACGAAGGGAGTCGCTGAGAGGTGAGGGGAAGCGCTGAGTGTTCTAAGGGCGAGAGAGGAAGAGATGAGGGGTATTTATAAGTACACAACATCAATGAGGGGCCAAATGGTTAATGCCTTGGGCTCTGAGGGGAAACATGAAGTGATCAGTAGGGAGAATCTGGGATGATTGGAAACATGGAGGAAAATCTCGATGGCTCATTCTGACCCCCCCCCCCCCTCCCCGCTCTCGGATCAGCCTCGAATCCACCTTCCCTCCGACACGAGGTCTAAAGCGGGGACGAGTGCGAGGAGCCTGAGCCTGCCGACGAGGAGACACATTCCAGCGAAACCACGAAAGAATTCTTATGCTTGCTGATTTCGCTACAATGGCAACAATACGGAAGCCTTCACACCGGACTGACGCTGTTGTTGATCCTGTTGCACAAGGGTTTCCTTTATTGGATCTGTCCGGACAATGGGCTGGAGTGGGAGGGTTCGCGACGGCCGTGGCGGAGGGGCGGGGCGACGGGCGTAAAAGAGAGAGAGTGGGGGGTGGGATACTGGGTGCAAGAGGGGTGGGGGGCCTAGGGAGAGGCAATGGGTGCAAGAGGGGGGGGGGCGTAAGGCGGAGCAATGGATGGGGTGCAAGAGGGGTGGGGTGTATGGGGGGGCAATGGGTGCAATAGGGGCGGGGGGTGCGTAAGGGGGGGCAATTGGTGCAAGAGGGCGGGGGGGGGGGGGCAATGGGCGCAAGAGAGGGCAATGGGCAAGAGGAAGAGGGAGAGCGTGACTGCCTGATTCCCGCTCGCAAAGGACGGCATAAACGAAGGTCCCCGCGTTTAACGAGAGGAGCGGCGGAGGCGGGTCATTATCCTGGCAATGAC
>NC_091562.1:14586253-14588753 GCF_042767895.1 Penaeus vannamei
TATAGAAAAAAGAGAAGAAAGAAATATGCCATTGAGGTAATCCAAGAATCGATACATGCAAACAAAATTTCACTCTTCGTATGCGGACATATTGGGTCCTCAGCGCAACCTCTTTCCAACCTGTCTCTCCCTCTTCCTTCCTACCCCCCCCCCCAATACACACGGTTCCTCCCTCCTCCCCCAACTCACCCTTTCCTGCTACATCACCCCGTTTATATCCTTCCTTCTCCCTCCCTCCAGCCACATTGTTTTTTTCCCTTCTCTCCCACCTCCCTATTCCTCCCTCCCTCCTTCCCATTTTTCCCTTCTTCCAATCACCCCCTTCCTTCTACCCCCCAACCCCTTTCCTCTCATATCATTCCTCTTATTCCTCATTTCCCTCCTTCCTCCTCCCTCCACTTCTGTTTCTCCCTTCCTCCTCCCTCCAACTCCTTTTCTCCCTTCCTCCTCTCCCTTCCTTGCTACCTAACCTCCTTTTCCTTCCTCTATCCATTACAACCGTGCTTTGTCCCTTCCCTTAAACCCGCTTCCTTCCTCCCTAATCCTCTTCTTCCAACCTCCAACACTCTCCTCCCTCCCTTTCTCCCAATCGTCTTCCCTTCCTCCTCGCTTTTCGAAAACCTCTACCTCTTTCCTCCCCTCCCTCCCTCCCCATCTCCCCTCCCTTCCTCCCAATCGTCTTCCTTCCTCCTCGCCTTTCGGAGACCTCACCCTTTCCTCCCCTTTCCCCCGCCCCATCTCCCTCCCTTCCTCTTCCCTCCCTCCCCACCCCTCCAAACACACTCACTCTGCACCCCATCCGCCATTCCGTGGTCGAAAATTGAATTTTGATCCGCATAAAACCCTTATTTTCTCCCCCTGTTCAAACTACAATTCAAAAATACCCGCCCTCGATTTTTCTGTTGATGATTGCGCTGCAGAAGAGAGATAAGAGTGGAAGATGCACGCGCCCGTAAAGCTCAATCCCCCTTGACATAGAGCGGGAAAAGCTCTCTTATGGGCTTTAGGGAAATTGGTCATATGAGCCAAGTGTTCGGCAAGTACTGAGAAATCTGATCTCCCTTCCCCTGAATAAAAGAGTTCAGAAAGAGGTATTTGCCCTTGACTATTATGTATATATGTATATGAATAGATAAGTAATATGCATTAATATATCTACATATATATTGAGAGGCATAGCATTCATGCATATATATAGATAGAGAATGATGGTTATATAGAGAGACAAAGATAGATAACTAGACAGACACAAATTGTGTGTGTGAATACATACATACATACATACATACATACATACATACATACATACATACATACATACATACATACATACGTACAAACATACATACATACATACATACATACATACATACATACATGCATTACATACAATACATATATATTTATATTTGTGTGTGTGTATGTGTGTGTACAAATGTTTGTATGTATGTATGTAAGTGTATGTATGCGTATATCTATCACCTACATATCTACATGTACATGTATGGTATGCAGACATGTATGCATGATGTGCACAACACATGCATATACGAGAAGAGTAGAACTGCGTGCGTCGTGCAATTTATCTCACATACGCAGGGCGAATCCGTCCTATTCGAGCGTGACGTCATCTTGTCCACTTTTTGCGTATTGTCTCTTTTATCTTCCTTTGCCCCATTTTCTACTTGAGTTCTCTCCCCTGTTCTATAGTCTCCGCGTTATTTTTTTCCTTCTCTCTCTCTCTTGTTGCTTCGCTTCTATTCATCAACAGATTTAGAGGACCTTTTCTTTTGGGTTGACGTGGGTGGCTTGTGTTCGTTGGCGTTTGTGTGTCTGTCTGTCTGTTTGTCTGTCTGCTTGCCTTTCGTCTGTCAGTTTGTTTGTCTGTATATCTGTATGTCTGTCTATATATCCATATCCATATATATACTTTTATATATATATATATATATATATATATATATATATATATATATATATATATATATATATATATATATATATATATATATATATATATATATATATATATATATATACATATATACATGTATAGACAGGGGGGCAGAGAGAGAGACAGAGGCTGACAGAGACAGCGAGAAAGAAAGGGAGGAAGGGTGGCTATAGCTACGAACACGTTTGTTTTTATTGTGTTCAATACATATTCCGCTTTCTTTCTATTCTCGTTTTTTCTACCATTTTCTCTTTCTTTCCTCAAATTGAATATCCTTTCTCTCCTCTCTCTCTTTCTTTCCTCAAATTGAATATCCTCTCTCTCTCCCTGTCCCTCTCTCTCTCTCTCTCTCTCTCTCTCTCTCTCTCTCTCTCTCTCTCTCTCTCTCTCTCTCTCTCTCTCTCTCTCTCTCTCTCTCTCTCTCTCTCTCTCTCTCCTCCGCCTTTCACCTTCAACCAAAAACCCTTCTCATTCGCCCTCCTTCGCATTTCCTCCAGTAACTCCATTTCGAGTCCCGCCCAAGACCTCCTCCTCGAACGACAAGCC
>NC_091562.1:14603753-14608753 GCF_042767895.1 Penaeus vannamei
CTATAATTACGGGCAAGAAGTTGTGCATTAACCTAATTCGCAATTTGGGAAATGGATAGGAAGGCCTTGGGGCACCGGTGAGCTTCTTGTGTTTTAGGCCCGTAACTCCTGACGTGGTGATGGCAGGTCGGCCCGCATCTCTCCGCGTTTTTGTTTTGTATTTTTTTTTTTTATTATTGTCATTATTATTATTATTGTTTACTGTTATTTGTAAGGGGATTTACGTAAGTATTTAGTCTCGTATTTGTTGGGGAATTTTTTTTTTAATACTTTCTATCGATCTTTCTTTCTTGCTGAAATATATTTTTTTCTTTTTTCTCTCTCTCTTTCTCTATATCTTTAGCTCTTTTTAACTATGTTGCTGATTTACCTCGTTTATTTCTATTTTTTTTCTTCCTGTCTATTCTTCAGTGTTAGTTCTTCTCGTATATTGATTCAAATACCCGACTTTCTCTATGTAATTGTCTCCAGTGTGTGCCGTGCATGGCGTAATTTTATGGGACATGAATAATTCTGCTTTTACTCTTGTTGATATTACTAACACCATCTTTCTCAGTTAAGTTCGTATTTTTCCTTACCTTCCTCTTTCCCTTCATTATCCGGTTCCCTCTTTTTCACTTCCTCCCCTCTACCTTCCATCGTCCCCGTCTTTCATCTTGCAAATGCAGGATTTGGAGAGCCTTGCAAGATGAGAATTGAGCATAAATCCAAAGCGAGGAGTTTTCCCCTACTTATAATCTAGTATTTGAAATGTAAACACTCTCCTCCCTGTGCATACCTCATCGACCTGCTTCAGGTTCAAAACATGTTTATAATCAACCATTCATACACGCGCCAACATATACATAGTCAAACGTTTATGAGTGTATGTCAAGGGTTCTATCCTCCTCTACGCGCATTCACCTCCCATTCGACACTCATTTGTCCGCATCAAAAACTTCGGTGACGTCATAATGCGGAGTCGTTGCGTACCGCATATTCCCCCTTCTCTTCCCCCACCTTCTCCCTCCCTTTTGAACTCTACCCTTGTCCCTCCCTCCTTCCTCCTCCCCCCCCCCCTACTTCTCCACCCCGCAAACACACACACACATCTCACTTCCTCCCTTCTCACTCTATTTTCCGTCCCCCCTTTTTTCTTAACTTCTCGCCCTTAACCATTCTCCCTTCTTGCATTCCCTCCTCTGCACCCTTCTTCCTCTTCCTCTTTCGCCCTCCTCTCCATCCTCCTCCTTTCCTCCGCTTTCCCAGCACTCTCCCTCCTCCATCGTTCACCCTTTTAAAATCGCCCTCGCTACCCTACAGCCGACGTCCTCGCCAGAGCAAACACGTCATCAGACTGAAACAAAAGCTTATCGGGAGCGAAAGTCAGGTTCACTGATGCAGCGCCCGGGGTCACGTGCTTAATTGCTATACTTCTTTCATGTAGTCCTAGAGGTAATGAAGTCGCATCGATTAACTATTGATCGCATAATCTGGCTGGTCGGGAAGTGAAAGGGATGAGGGGAAGCGAGGGGAAAGGGGGGCGGGGGGAGGGTAGGTTCGCTTCGGTGTAGGTGTAGGCCCATGCGGGGTGAGAGGGAAGGGGCGGATGGAGTATATAGAGAAGGGAGAGGGAGAAAGAGAAAGAGAGGGAGAAAGAGAAAGAGAAAGAGAGGGAGAAAGAGAAAGAGGGAGAAAGAGAAAGAGAGGGAGAGAGAGAGAGAGAGAGGTAGATAGAGAAAGAGAGGGAGAGAGAGAGGATGGAGGGGGGAGTAAGAGGCTTTTGTGAAAGTAACTGAATTCGATGCCATGGCAGTAAATATTAGGTGAGAACTACAGGGTTGTTGTCCAGGGAATGCACTGCGGTATTGGAAGCAATTTATGAAATCTGTGCGTGAGCTTCTTATTTTACAAATGACTGTTGAGGAAATAGAAGTGGCAGGGGGACAGAGAGAAAGGAGGAGAAATAAATGAGGAGGAGGAAAGGGAGGAAAAGGAGGAGGAGGAGGAGGAAGAAGAAGAGGGGGAGGATGAGAAGCGGAAAGAGAAAGAAGGGTAGAAACACTAGGAGGAGGAGAAAGGGGAAAAGGAAGCGGTAGAAGTGGAGGAGGATAAATGAAGGAGAAGGAAGAAGATGAAGAGAAGGGAGACGAGCAGCAAGAGGAGAAGAAAGAGTAGGAGGAGAAGAAAAATGAAGAGGAGGAAGAAGAAGAGGAGGTGGAGGAAGAGGAAGAGGAGGAGGAGGAGGAGGAGGAATAATAAGAGGAAGAAAAATATGAGGATGAAAAGGAAGGAGGAGAAAAGAAAAGGAAAAGAAGTTGATTACGAAGAATAAGAAGAAGGAAGGGGATAATGATGACATTAAGAAGTAAAAGGAGGAGGGGAGAAGGTGAAAAGGGATAACAGCAGCTGGAGGAGGGAAAGGAAAGAGAGAGGCATAGAGAAAATAAGAATGAGTGCATTGGCAGCTAGCAGGGAAAAGATTAGGATGTCTAGACTGATTACCCTGTTCCTGTTCCCTCGTCGCCCCTTTTGTTTCCATACACATTTTCCTCACACTTGACGTCCCTCTTCTCGTCCTCCCCACTCCCCATCCTCTCCCCCTCTCCCCGACTTTCCCTCCCCTTCTCCCGGACCACTCCCACCCTCTCTACTTCTCCCTGACCTTACCTTTCCCCTCTCTCGTCGCATCCTCCTCCACCTCTCCCTCTTCCCCTCTCCTTAGCATCTCCCTCCCCCTTCCCCTCTCCCTCCCCATCCTTCTCCCTCTTCCCCTCTCTCTCCCCATCCTCCTCCCTCTTCCCCTCTCTCTCCGACCTCTCCCCTCCCTCTCCCTCCTCCCATCCTCCTCCCTCTTCCCCTCTCCCCGACCTCCCCCTCCCCTCTCCCTCCCCATCCTCCTCCCTCTTCCCCTCTTCCCGAGCTCCCCCTCCCCCTCTCCCCTCATCTGCTAGTTCACGCGTGCACCACTCGCTGTACAGACAAATAGCCCGGATTTCAGGTGTTTGAAAGGTAAACATCGCTATCCCACTCGGACGAAGAGAGTCATTGTATATTAACGCGTTTTCCTCGTGCTGGCAGACAGGGTTTTCGTGCCTTTGACTCAGGGGAATGAAGAGTGCAGCCGACATTCTTTTTTTTAAATAAACAATGGTGTTGAGGCTAACCCTGAAGGAAAAAAATATATAGACAAGGTGGTGCGGATGGTTATGAAGCAGTGGAGTCCTGATGTGTGTTGCTGTGTGTGCGGGGTTTCTCTATGTGTGTGAGAGAGAAAAAAAAAGGGGGGGGAGGGGAGGCAAGCAAGCAGGCAGACAGTCAGGAAGGAAAGAAGGAAGGAAGAAAGAAATGGGGAGTGAGAGAGAGAGAGTGAATCAGTGAGTTAGTGAGTGAGTGAGAATGAAAGAAATGATGGAAGGAAGGAAGGATGAAAGAGAAAGAAATAAAGAAGGGGGGAGCAAGAGAGAGAGAGAGAGAATCTTGCATGTGTAGGTATGTGTATGTAATTTTGTGCGTTTCTTATGTACTTGGTTTGTGCGTGTGTTTTTATATCTGCGTTCAATGAGAACAATCGTAAGTCCACAGGGCCTTCCCTCCTCTCCGGAATGTCCCCGAGCAAGGCCAGGCGAGGCCACAGGTCCGGCCGGGGTGTGTGTCTTGCAAACATTAATTCGAAGTTTGGTCCTCCGCGCACAACTCGATGCTAAGAAAAACACCCCCTCAGATTGAATCTAAACAAAGATCTCAATAAGATCAAACAAACTCCTTGAGCCAGAAGCGAGCGGGCCGGCCAGGGCGGTGGAAGGCCGACAAGAGCTGCAGGTCGGGAGGGCCGAAGGAGGAGCCTCTTGAGGAAAAGTTTGGGAGCGAAAATTTTGTCGCTCAAGACATGAAAGTTTCCTGTGAACTGTGAAAAGGGAGACGGAGAATGCTCTCTTCCGCTCCCCTTCTGCGCAATACACTGGAGGAGGAGGAGGAGGAGGGGCGGCATCTCTTATAACGGGAAGTCTTGAACTCGGAGCACTTTCGAAATAAGTCGGGAGTAGCAGAATATCATCACATTTTCCCGTTGGTTGCAAGCGAATAATTTATGATTTCGTAAAAGACGTAGGTAGTTATTACGAAAAAAATGTGAGTAAATGTATGCTCGTGTGTTAGCTGTGGTGTTTCAGTATCCGCGTCAGCATGCCACTTCGTGCGTCTGCATCCACTCCCTGCATGCATCCGATAACAAGCAAACATAATTCCAGACCACACAGCATATGGACAACACTCCAAACTCATCAATACCAGACGCACCCGACCTCAATCGAGGCTCCGATGCGACTGCAATCAGGGCCGAGCGAACAACTACAGAAAGCCGCCATCAACAGCAGTGGCAACCTCCCATCTGCTTTTGCTAATCAGGTTCTCTCCTTTGTGTTGCAGGAAGGTGTGAAGAGCAAGCCCGTCCTCCTGGTGATCTCCCTCGCAGGCGTAAAGGTGTGCAGTCCGGATGGCAAGGTGAGTGACTAGGCTTGGTGAAGGGCGGGGAAGGGGCTGGAAAGGTGGCCCGGAGGGGGTGGGGGTGGGGGGCGAAAGGCGAGGGAGAATGAGGAAAAGGATTTATATACTGCGAAAGAGTTATTCTTCCAAGGATTTAAAGGAAGCGAGGAGATATGGAGAAACGTCAGGGTAGAGTACGTAGATCATCGAAATGTATTCATGGGAAGAGGGGACAGTGTTTGATAAAAGAACGAAAAAAGATGAAGAAAAAAAAGAAAGGCCAGTCCAAAGCTCCTGGGTAAACATAAATGTCATTCCGTCGGGCAGAATGAATAAGTCATTCCGGCGGTCTACAAGAGAAATTAATTATTCAGAGAATGTAGATCCTCAGCACGTAAGACCAACCTCGAGGAAGAGAAAGACAAAGCAAACAATTCTTTAACACGCATGGTCGTCCTCATCATTAGCGTATTCGTAATTCTAGGGACATTAGCATTAATGATGACGGTGACATTGAGCTTTGCATATATAAGAAT
>NC_091562.1:14621253-14623753 GCF_042767895.1 Penaeus vannamei
GAAAGGGACTAAGGAGGATCTCTCTCTCTTTCTCTCTGTAGAGAGAGACAGAGATAGATATATGTTTGTGTACATATATATGTATATATATATATATATATATATATATATATATATATATATATATATATATATGTATATATATGTATGTATATATATACATATATACTGTATCATACCATAATGGCATGGTCAGTTTGATGATATCGTCCTTTTAAATTCTTCATCTATTCGGAGATTTCACTCCCGAAGCAGATTTGAAATTTAGATCAGAGGAGGAAGGGTAAAAAATGAACGAAACTGAAAAGAAGGAAAGAAAACCGCGTCGCTGCTGACTCCATCACCAGGAGGCTGACTCACAGGAAGCAGGAGGCAGTAAAACGAGGGACAAATTACAAAGGAAGGGAGGACGAAGGAGGAAAAAGATGATGAATGGGAATGCAGATAGGAAAACCAAGTGACAAGAATGCGTGTGTGAAAGAAATCGAGAAAGAGGGGGAGGGGGCGGATGAGGGAAAAAAAAGGGGGGGGGAGTAGGAAGAGGGGAACGGCACAGGCAAAAAGAGAAAGAGAGGGAGAGGAAGAAAGAAAGAAAGAGAAGAGAAAAAGCGAGAAAAAGAAGGTATATATGAGTCATCGCGAGAATGATGGGAATAAGAAAGGGTGACGCTTGGAAAATATAAAACGTGAAAGGCGGAATGAAAAGAGAAGGAGAGGGAAGAACGAAAAGAAAAGATGATAGGGAAGAACGAACAGTCCAGAGAAGGAGAGGGCAGGACGAAAGGAAAAGAAAAGGAGAGGGCAGGACGAAAGGAAAAGAGAAGGAGAGGGAAGAACGAGCAGTAAAGAGAAGGAGAGTGGAAAACAAGATGAAAAGAGAAGGAGAAGAAAGAACGAAAGGAAAAGAGAAGGAAAAGGAAGAATGAAAGGAAAAGAGAAGGAGAGGGAAGAACGAAAGGAAAAGAGGAGAGGGAAGAACGAAAAGGAAAAGATAAAGAGAGAGAAAAACGAAAGGAATTGAAGGAATGAGATAACGGTTGACGGGCGTGTGATATGAAGATCGCGATAAGGACTCGCTTCAATGACGAAGAGAAGGAATGGAGAAGCAGTGGACGAGGAAGAGTGAAAATATTTTCAAGAAAGGAGATGAATAATGAGGAGAGACTTAAGGAAAATGTTGTTATAATTGCGAGGACTTAAAAAGAAAATTAATGAGAAAGTGAATACACATAATAAGGAAGTGGAAGAGGGAGAAGGAGAGAGAGTGAGAGAGAGAGAGATAGATAGAGGGAGAGAGAGAGGGGGGGGGGAGAGGAGAAGGAGAGAAAGAGAGAGAGAGAGAGAGGAGAGAGAGCCTTTTAATCAAAGTGTTTGTTACTGAAGGAAGGGTGTATGAGAAACCCTGTAAAAGATGCATCATTTCTTGGAAGACGTGGGCCAGAAGAGAAAAAAGGAAATGAGTAATTTAAACAGTTTGAAAGTTCATGTCCGTGGTTATAAGAAGACATTGGAAAAACGTGCATACGTACATCCAAATACACGTGTAATCAATTCGTATATACATACAAACATATATATATGTATATGTGTGTGTGTTTGTATGTTTGTGTGTGTGTGCGTGTGTGCGTATGTGTGTATGTGTGTGTGTGTGTGTGTGTGTGTGTTTGTATGTATGTGTGTGTGTGGGTTTGTGTGTGTGTGTGTGTGCGTGTGTGTGTATGTGTGCGTGCGTGTGTGTGTGTGTGTGTTTGTATGTATGTGTGTGCGTGTGTGTGTGTGTTTGTATGTATGTGTGTTTGTGTGTGTGTGATTGTGTGCGTGTTTGTGTGTGTGTATGTGCATATATGCGTCTCTGTTCTGCAATTCATAATCCTGTACACAGAGCAAATCCGTGTTATTCGAGCATGAGGTCATCTTGTCCACTTTTTTCGCATTGTCTCTTTTATCTTCCTTTGCACCATTTTCTACTTCAGTTCCTCCCCCTCCTCCATATTCTGCACGTTTTATTTCACTTGTGTGTGTGTCTATTTGATGTGGAGGGTGGGGTGAGAGGGTGTATTTGTCTGTGTGAGAGATGGAGATAGATGGAGACGGGCAGATAGACAGACTGACCGAAAAATTGAGAGAGAGGAAGAGAGAGAGAGAGAGAGAGAGAGAGAGAGAGAGAGAGAGAGAGAGAGAGAGAGAGAGAGAGAGAGAGAGAGAGAGAGAGAGAGAGAGAGAGAGAGAGAGAGAGAGAGACTAAAAGAAAAAGATAAAGAGCACGAGAGAGAGAGAAACTAAAAGAAAAAAGAGAAAGAGCGAGAGAGAGAAAAGAAAGAAAGAGTGAGACAGAGAGGGAGGAAGAGCGAGAACGAGAGCGAGAGAGAGTGAGAGAGACAGAGACAGAGAGAGAAAAAAGAAAGAGAAACTAAAGGAAAAAAGAGAAAGAGAGAAAGAGTGAGACAGGGAGGGAGGAAGAGCGAGAACGAGAGCGAGAGAGAGAGAGAGTGAGAAAGAG
>NC_091562.1:14628753-14631253 GCF_042767895.1 Penaeus vannamei
CTCTCTCTCTCTCTCTCTCTCTCTCTCTCTCTCTCTCTCTCACACACACACACACACACACACACACACACACACACACACACACACACACACACACACACACACACACACACACACACACACACACACACACACACACACACACACACACACACACACACGGCCTTCATAGGCGCGTGTGTGTGTATCCACCTACAACAACATTTTCCACTTCCTTACTCATATCTACGCGAAACCAGAATATGCACACAGATGCTCAAACGTAGCCAGGAAAATGTTCGCTGCAAACTCACAAGGGTCGCTTCTAACTTACGTGAATAGCACACTTATCCTTTCCTAGTCCACTGCTCCCTTGTACACACTAGAATAACATAACATTCAATGAATAGCTTATACTCGGTCTGTGTGGGAGAGCAGTGAAACTCTAGCGTGCAAATGGTACAGCGTTTCAGTTTAATCTGGAATCGTCATCACATAGAAAGCTACTTGTTTGATATAGCGAATGTGACAGCGAAAGGGTCAACACTTTTCTAGAAAAGATGTGAAGACTGTTCTTTGGATTGTCTTCTAGTTAGTCTCCGTTGAGGACACGTTCCCATCATAAAGATATCTTGGAAGGACAAAGATGGTGCAGAATGGTCTTGGATTCTGTTCCATATTTTGGAGAATAGTTCATAAGCTTACGTGCCTGCAGACGTTGATGCTTAAAATGCAAATTCAATCTTCATGTTGGCACTGAAATATACAAGAACAAACAGAATGATTATCTCCTTATATTCACATGCATATTTTTTCCTGTTTCTTTTCTTCTTTCTTTTCTTTTTCTGTTTCTGTTTTTATCTCTGCTATTTTTGTTATTGGACTGCAGTGTTATTACTGGTAGTAATCATGAGGATATTCTTGATAAGATTGTTATGACCATTGCAATTAATCCTATTGTTGTCCTAATTAATTGCTACACCAGGCTGCTATTGTTCACCGTAATGTTATTGTTACCCTGTCTCGCTCTGTTTCCAAATATGAGTGAAGCCCAAATGGAATAAATAAACCTGACGCCATCATTTGCAGCCACACCGCGAGCGCCTCCATGGCCTCCCGGGGTCTTGAAAGGCTCTTGGGTTTCCTATTTGAGGACTTGAGATAGTAGATCCTAGAAGGTTTGGGATATTTGATATTGGACGGAGTTTCGTCTCTCTTTTCTGAAGACGTTTGGGTGTTTTGGCTTGTTTCTGCAAGTCGTTTCTTCGTTGTATAAGAGCTAGCTGTTTCGACTATTTAATTAGTTTTTTGTTATTCTGAAAATGAAGCTCTGACTTTTCATTATCCTGTTTCATTTTGTTCACTACAATTATCGTTGATTTATTGTATATATATTCTGTTTTTCCTTTTTTTTCTTATTTTTGTCTTCTATACGTTCCCAACCCTTTCCCCCTTCCCGCGTCCTCCATCTCTCCTCCCTCCGATCCTTCTTCCTCTTCTCATGGCGTCTTGCAAGGAACGCGAAGCTTGAGGGAAGCCGAGGACGTCAATATGGAGGGGATTTTTGAGTCCGGATTCCGGGAACGTCCAAAATAAAGATGAAGGGATTGTTGCGGTGGAGTGAGATTCCAGGAGTTTCCAGGAGTTGGGTCATGGCTTAGGCTCGTCGACGGGGAGGTGAAGGAGATGGGAGGAGGTAAGAGTTGGCTGAGGAGTTTCGAAGGAGTAAGTGAACTTTTATGAAAGGGGGATCGACTCCTTGCGGCTCCTCCTTGCTGGCGAAGTTTCATCTTGAAAGGGAGAATAAGGCCGAGTATCAGAATCGAAGTTTGTAGATCTATCGCCCAATTTGCCGCAAGTTCTCTCGGCTTTTTGACTGAGAGCGGCGTCTATTGCCAGGAAGAGAGGTCGGGAAGGGGCCGCGGAGATTGCCCTCGATTGCCAGTCAGTGAGGTCAGTCAGGGCGTCTTGCTTTCGTTACAATTAACGACTTCGATGCCGATTTTTCTGTACTATGACGCTCTGTAAGGATGGGGGGGGGGGGTAAAAGTCTGGTTTGCGGCGGATTTTCACACTAGGATGATATTAGTGAGCTCGAAGCGCGAATTGTAACTGTTCTATTTTACACCGACGGAAAGGGATACGGAACTGACCCAGCCAGGTCATATAGTCTTCAAAGATTAGCTTTGTTTTTCCTTGGCAGACTGAAGGCGACTATCCTAATTATGGTGTGCAGATTCCCGAGGCTTTATTCATATATATTGAAATTGGGGTCATTATATTATGTAGCGTCTATAGAAATTTTTAAGTTCGTTATATATATATATACATATATATATATATATATATATATATATATATATATATATATATATATATATATATAATATATATATATATAATATATATATATATATGTGTGTGTGTGTGTGTGTGTGTGTGTGTGTGTGTGTGTATGTGTGTGTGTGTGTGTGTGTGTGTGTGTGTGTGTGTGTGTATGTGTATGTGTGTGTGTGTGTGT
>NC_091562.1:14651253-14658753 GCF_042767895.1 Penaeus vannamei
AAGTGCGAATGTTACTATTTTGGACACGAACAGTGAAAGAATATCTAGTGAGATAAACTTATATTTTAACTAATCTGGAAAAAATAGGCTTGTACACCGAAGTGGGTATTCTATGATCCTAAGGAACACACACCCACAGTGAGAGAGAGAGAGAGAGAGAGAGAGAGAGAGAGAGAGAGAGAGAGAGAGAGAGAGAGAGAGAGAGAGAGAGAGAGAGAGAGAGAGAGAGAGAGAGAGAGAGAGAGAGAGAGAGAGAGAGAGAGAGAGAGAGAGAGAGAGAGAGAGAGAGAGAGAGAGAGAGAGAGAGAGAGGGAGAGGGAGAGGGAGAGGGAGAGGGAGAGGGAGAGGGAGAGGGAGAGAGAGAGACAGTGAGTGAGTGAATTAATCAATTGATCAGTCTAAAACAAGAGGAGAAACAACTCAATCAAAACATGGAGAGAAATAAACGGCCTCATACCTCCATCGACTGAACACCTGCTGGCAGACTAAGACGCGAAACGAAGGGCCGAGCGACGAGGCCAGGAGGGAGCCCGCGCGGCCAGTTGAAACCCACACGACCCGAGACCCGTCGGCCATGACAGCTGGAGTCGCAGAGAAAGACGTCAGACAACACGACGAACACGCTCAACGTCACAGGCAAATGACTCGGCCTTATCGTTATCGCGACTGTCCATTAGACTCCGATACGACCTCTCATCCGCTCTCAGTTGCAGCATCCCCTTTTAATTGTGCTGATCACCGCCCCTGTTTCATCTCGTGAATGACATTGGGTCAGATAACACGGCGGAGACAAGGCGCTTTGTTGTGTCTCCTAGTCATCGCCGAGTCTTCGTTCGTTTCGTTTCTTATGGGTCTTTATTCATATTTCTTTGTCTCCTCTTCGGTTGCTGGTCGAGGTCTTTGATAATGCATGTTGTTTTGGAATGTTCAGGTTATCTTTATTTCCATTTGATTTGATTGAATTCGATTAAATTGAGGAAGGAAAAAAACAATATGAAAACTTCTACATCATACGAATCATTGCAATGCAGCTGAGCAAAAAGAAAGAAAAAAAAACAATGATAAGTAAGAGCAATATAATACTGCCCTGTTATCAAGGCACGAATAAAAGAAGATATAAAAATTAGCACCAAAGAAATATATTACATTGTACTTCGGACATATTTACGCAGATGGTTCTATATAATGACTTGTATGCTTGTATACTTCTGATAATCACTTTCCCCAGTGCAGAGTCTGTTGTAAGGATCAAATTAAAATCTCAAGACAGACAATTAAAATCATTCCGTCATCATCATCTCAATTTCCTCTCCTCTCTTTTTATTCGTCTCTGTTTTTTCTTTATTATTATTAAACTCTTATTAGCGTAATTTCGCTGGTATAAGCTGCGTTAATCCAGTCCCATCATTACTCCGATATTATTTACATCATTATTCTATTAATCATATTTTGGTTATTGTATTTGCTGTTGTCGATCGTGGGAGCTCAATCTCGTGGTGTCTTGTTATTCTTCTGATTATTAAAGTATATGTAATGCTGTTTTATGGGTTATCATTGTAATGATAATGATAATCGTAATTGCAATGATGATAATTGATGTTATTGTTAATAATGATACTAATGATAATGCTAATGACAATACTAACATTATTACTATTGATGATCACAAAAATGACGGTAGTGATAATGATAATGGTAACGATGGTAGTAATAATAGTAGAAATAATGATAATGAAAATGGTAATGATAATAATGATGATAATTATTATTGTTGCTATTCTTGATGTTGCTGTTGGTGTTATTATCAAAATAACAATAATGATAAGAATGATGGTAACACTGGTAGATTTGATAATGATGATAATAATGATAATGATGATATGATGATTATTTGATCTGATGTGATGTGATGATGATATTAATGATAATAATAATAATAATGATAATTATAACAATAATAATTATCATAATAATGATAATACTGGTGAAAGATATGGCAATGATGATATTAGCAATAATAATGATAATACTAATGATAATGATAACGATAACAATAATGATAAAAGTAATAATAATGATAATGATAGTAAATGGTAATAATAATACTAAAGATGATAATAAAAATAATAGTAATAATAAAGTTGATATTGATAATAACTAGGACTCAGTGAGCGCATACCTCCGCCAAGGCAATAGGGTCACTGATGCAATAAAGATATTAACAAAGAATTGTGTTAAAATCGCCTCTCTCAAGCACACAGGTGACGTCCGTAAGCATAACCTCCTTGGCGGAAGCGAGGCAGTTGGGGTGATGACGCAATCAGTCAAAAACTTCCTGGATCCGGGACACGATCCTGATCACCACCAAAATCTAATGGAGTTTAAGTTTTACTTCGGGTAAAATGTTCATAAGAACCTTTTTAAATTTTCCTGCTAACAAACGAACAAATAGTATCCGGATGTTATTGTTATTATCTTTATTATTATTTTCATCATCGTCATTATCATTATTGTACTATCAGTATGCCTGCCAATATTATTACCTTACAAAATGTTTAATGTCAATCAAGTTATCAACATCATCATCTGGCTATTGTTTTCATCATTGCCGTTATGACTATTCTTCATATCATCATTCCTATTATTATTTCCTTATTCTCAATATTTCTGTTGACATGCTGCTGCAATGGCTAGTTGAAACTGGGTTTGCACATGAAGTGAAAGCAGTTTTTCCCCATCTGCCCCCAGCATGCACCAAAGTCCCCCTGAGCCATCTGTGTGCCATCTGCCAGGTGTCCTCGGCATGCCCTTGTCTAAAACTGGTTTAAACCTAAAGAGAGAAGTCGAAAGAAAAAATCTTCTAAACAACAGCATCCATTAGAACAACATCTTACATTACTCTTACTTTAGATGCCGGGGAGCAGATTGTGAGCGTCCTGACTTGTAAATCGTCGTGGATAGTTGAGTTTGCCCATTAACCCTCGTTTTCTGTTAAAGATAGTGACGTCGAAGGAGCTACTGTTCGGAGGAACTGATAGTGGCGTCCGTGTCACCAGAAACGGTCCTCGTTTTAAGGCGGTTTTGGGACGTTTTCTAAACCCCCGAAAGGTCAGGGGCTCCGCGATGTTTCAGATACTAATTAGCATCTCATTTGCGGCGAGGAGGGTTGGCCTGGCAGTCATAAGTCTGCTGTGACGAGCGCTGTTGCCGGGAGTGATAATGATGAATGTGGAGAAATGAAGAAGCGGATGATCATGACTAAAGAGTGCTTTAACCTTGGCAATGGAGCGGAGGGAAGGAGCGAGAAGGCGAGTGATGCGCGGAACAATGAGTCAGATGATGATGAATTATGTGATTAAAAGTCAGGTGACCATGAGTCAGCTTATTACGATCCAGGTGGCCATTATAACCATCATTAGAAGTTAGTGGGGTGAGGGCGGAGGGCGAGAGAGGAGAAGGGTGATGTGGTGATGAATTTCTTTCTGAAAATTAATTGGACGAGCAAGTTGCGGTGAAAGTTACTATGAGGGTATGGTGTGTGTGTCTGGGGGGGGGGGGGGGTGCAGTGACGATTGTGATACTCTACCTTTCTCAAGAATATTCGCATGGTGAGGGAGGGAGATTGTATCAAATGTTTGTTCTCGGTGTTTGCCATTTCATCAGGCATTTTTCTTCTTCTCTTTGTATTTATTTACTGCATGATATACAGTCTCGGGTGGAATGGTGTTTGGGATTGTCTCTGCTTTTAATCACGGTTGTTTGGAAGAGACGAAAATAACACCGACTTTTGAGTTCATTACAAGTCTAAAAAAGAAAGAGAAAAAACTCACTCTCGCCCTATGGCCGGCCCTGAGGGTGGCCTCCTGTGCTGACCTCTTGATTAAGCCGTTGACATTATAAGGAGGTCAAATTAAATCACCGCCGAGCCAGCACGAACAAAGACGCCATTAGAGCCGCCCCGAACTCCTGCCTCCGAAGACTTAATTGATATTAACCTACGAGGGGTTAAAGTAGGGGGAGGGGGAGGGGTAGGGATGGCAGGGTGGTGGGGGAGAGGGAGTTGTGGGGTAGGGAGTGAGGGTGGGGATGAGATTAGGGAGTTAGGGGGTAAAGGGCAGTGGGAAGATTGGGGGAATGAAGGGGCAATTGTGTACTGTGGCGATAGATGATAAAAAAAAATAGAAGTCTGCGGTTTCTTCACAGTTACTTAATCATTCAGTGTTGACGTTGCATTTTCGCCTCTCGCCAGCTTGGTTGTGGTTACCACTTTGTTTCGATTGGTTTACGACTATCGAGGCCGTTCTGAGGCACTTGGGGAAACAATTTTACGCCCGATATAATCCGCGTGTAATTGGTATTACAATGATAAGAAGGCGGAGTTTATTAAGCGTCCTTCCAGTCAATTGGCGGTTGCGGCGCAGGTGGGCGGAGCTAATACATACACCTTTTGATGGACGCTTGCCCCGGAGTGCAGACGCGGAATGACTGCTATAACCAACGGGAGAGCTATAGTTATGAAAATCAGGAGGTGGAATCCGTAAGCGCATTTTGCAGTTGGTTGCCGGCGCGAGTGTGAAGATGAGGACCGCGCGGCCATTCCCCGCACGCCTGATTGATAGGTTGGACCGCAATGCCTCGGCATCCTGGAGATGGACCGGAGAAAGCCGCGGGATGGCCAGCGCGCCCGCGAGTTTCTCCCGCGACGGGTGCGTCCGCAACGGCCGGGAAGCTCTCGAACGGCGGCGCCTCGAACCTCGCTGGCTCGGATGGAGACGGAGATTTGAAAAAGATGAAATGGATTACTATGAGATTTTTGTTTTATCTGGGGAAATAATGCATATAGAATATGAATAAGGAATCTGTGTGCGTCTTTTTATCAGTCTTCTTATTTACCTGTCTATCAATCAATGCAGCTGGCTATTTGCATGTATGTATGTATTTATGTCTGTATGTACTGTCTGTCTATGTACCTTCCTTCGTTCCTTCCTACTTACCTCCCTCCTTCCCTACCTACCTACCTACCTACCTATATACATACATACATACCTATCTACCTTGCAAACACACGCGCGCACACACGCACACGCACACAAGCCCTTTCCCAGCCCTCCAACCCAGCCGCGTTCCACCTCTGCGCTCAGCGTCCGAGAGGAAAGAGCGGAGACTCCGAGACTGCGGTTTTGTAATGGTGATGAGCGTAATGACTGGCTGAGTAATGAGCGAGCCACCCGGAGAGCGCGCGGGCGGGGCAATGACGGGCGGGCGCGATGATGCCATACCGCCGTCAGTGATTTCGCGACGCCCTTCGATGCTGCTGGCCTTCACGTCTTCATAGCGTTGTCGTCGCGATAGGATTAATGGCGTCGGCGGCCGGAGGAATCGCTGCGAGGGGAACGAGGCTGGATGTCGCGCGTTGTGGAGTTCTCTCTCCTTTTCTGTCATTTGTCTGTTTATCAGTCTGTCTCTCTGGCCGGTTGGCTATCTGTTACTAGAAATATATATATGCATTGAGAGAGGGGGGTGGGGGGTGAGAGAATGAGAGAGGAGTAGAGAAATATATATATATATATATATATATATATATATATATATATATATATATATATATATATAGAGGGGGGGATGAGAGAATGAGAGAAGAGTAGAGAAAGAGATAGAGAGAGGTAGAATGAGAATGAGAATGAAAAAGAAAGGGGGAGAGCGAAAGAGAGAAAGGAGAGAGAGTGAGAGATGATATATCTCCAGATATCTATAATTATCTATCTAATGTGTTACGTCGACAACAAAATTAAACACCTGCAGATACAGGGTCATAATCGCTACGAATATTAGTCACTAATGACACTCTATAATTCCTTCTGATGTAGCTTTGGCACATGGCTACTGAAACTCCCAATTAAATCGCATTACCAAACATCGACTATAATAATAAAAATAAAAAAGTAATCCGAACACTCAACGTAACAAATCAAATTATGTTTTTTCATCCTGGGGTAGATCTGCCATATAAAGGTATAAGAAAGGTTTAAACGCCAGAATTATTTAGATACTTAAACGTGTTGTGAACTTTAATATATCGGTATTTTGAGAAATTATAGCATAATTTCAACTCACGTGTGAGCTCGTTTAAGCCCACGGGAATTCAGTTCCGCTGCCTTCTCATACTGTAATCAAAATTGAGCATCAGCTGCATATTGCTGTTTTAATCTCTATCGATATAGTTAAAGTCTGATCCAATCATTAAATTCAATGTCGTTTTTTTGTGACCATGTAAACCCAGCTTCTATACAGTTGGGCGATTGATTATAAACAAGTTACTACTTAGATTTCACAATATACTAAGCCTATGAGTGCCACAGGCCACTTTCACTGGCCATGAAGTTGTTGGCAACTTAATGCTAAAAATGTCAGCCTTTTGTCGCGATTTTTATCTGCATGGCTATTATTTAAATGCCAGAAACAAAGCTTTTGATTTCGTAACATTTTTATTCTACACTCTACATTCAAGTGAAGAAAAATGTACATTGTGAAATTAAATGGCAAGCCAAATTGAACCCCATCATTTGCGATCACTGCCTCTAATTGCGCTCGAGTGAAAATTTTAAACAATTGTCATTGTGCTCATTGCATATTTCCTGGTATTCTTGTTACGTTTTAGTTGTATAAATGATACTAGAGCACTCAGACCGCAAACCTCAGGAAACACCAAAAAATCATTGTTGAAATACATAATCTGCTACACTTTTTCGTGATATTCCAGCTGATATTTTTTTATGATGCATTGCACCAAGGGAAATATATAAATAAGCTACTAAATTCACGCAACAGAGCTGCAATAACTGGTCCCTGGTCCGTGGCCAACTCACCCATAATCAACCAACACAATATGTCAGCAGCCTTTTACGTAACCTTGCTGACGAAAAAGCAAATGAACAAATCATCTTATATCCACCGCCTGCTAATGAAGATATGTGTCTAAAACTCTCTTGATTGAAACTGCAAGGCCGTTGGAACCAGAACTTTCTAAATCTTCCATAAGGCAATAACAGCTTTTTCACCTTGGGTATTGTATAAACTTTCCAAGAAGGGCAGTGCGACATTTCCAATGCCTGGGCTTATATAATAAACATTCTCATTTGAGAGGAATTGGTAGCACAAGGCAGAAGATTCCTTGACAGGTGAACCTTTTCGATAAGTCCTGTCAGTAGTGCTTACAGCGTTGACAAACTTATTGCTTTATCCCCCGAGAGCGGACCTTGGAGGCTCCAGATCACAGATTTTTGAGGCAGCCATCCTGACCGTGCTGCCTATACACAAGCATGGTCATCAAACCAATCTGATAATTATAAAATTCGTTCTGAGACTCTTCCCTGTGATTGATAAACATAATTTTGAAATACTGGTTTTGAACACTTTTTCGATCTTAAGGCATGACAGATTTTCTTCCACAAAAAAAGAATATCTTCACAGTCCTATCCAGGTTCTCTTAAAATTTCTATC
>NC_091562.1:14666253-14676253 GCF_042767895.1 Penaeus vannamei
ACTGTTGCCAATAACTGCAGGCTGGTGTAGCTCGGCATTAGCGAGAACCTTGCCACTGATTTGAAATGCGGATTTGAAATAAATTCGATTGTTTTACCTTTTTTCTGGAATGAGTAGAGCGTTATCAGTCATAATATACTATCATTATGAATTACAGCACATGTCATTAAATTGGTACCAATGATAATTACAGCAACATCTTACGCTTTGTAGCTATTGATAGGGAAGTGTTGCCAATCCTTCGATATGGCTCCATTAAAATGTAACTACCATCCCTTGGCAGGTAAATGCAACCAGGTCTTCAAAGCTCTTAAAAACCTAATTGAAAATGCTTCACTGAACATCTTTTCAAGCTCTCCATGACTCACCCCACGCAGCCTCCGTTAAGCTGAAATACGAACAAATTTTCCGTTACCGAACTTCCCGTCCCTTCGTCAGTTTTATCGAGAGAATATTACAGAACCAGGATCGATTTATGAGTTGTGCAGATGTCGAAAATTTGAGATGTTCATAAGCGGAAACCGGTGGGAAAAAATCCTTTGCCACTGTTTAATATCAAGGCAATTTTTGAAATCTACACTTCATCTTTGATGGCCGGTGAATACATCCATTCAGTAGTTCCTTGAATCATTAAATTTCATTGTTTTGATTATTTCACATCAGTGCAATCTCATACCATTACGTTACTGTTTGATAATTGCAGATGTTATCAAAGCCACAGAAGTGTCTCCTTATCAGGTTTATAGATGATATAAAAATGATTGTTTTTAGCTATAAAGATCCCATCTTAAAGCAACTATTTTTTTTTTTTTTTTTTTGGGGGGGGGCGCTGATATTTTGTAATCCATTTGTAGTTAAATGGTTCTTTACAAATATATATTTTTACTCGGGTACAGAGATTTTTGTTTAAATATCCCAATAAATCATACGATTTTTTAAAAGTTGCTTCTTAACCCCGACGCAGCGTTATACATCACCCTCCACCTCCTATCCACGAATTCCATTCTCTTCCACGAAAAATTAAAAGGAGAAACCCACGAGCTTCATAGAAAACGCGGCGTGTCCACAAATCTCCAGGACTTCATTGACGAGATAACAGCGCCCATCCTTCAGGACTCGACCGCGCCCGTCGTCCCCTCCTGAGTTGTTATGCTGGGAGGGGCGGGCGTCACCCGTATACCGTTTCCCGTTCATTATTTAGTATTCTTGATTACCAACACGAACTTGATACTCGGATGCAAATACCGGCTCGTAAAACATGATATATATGTATACGAGGGTCTTTTATAGCCTCTGCATACTCCGTGGGTTCGAATCGATTTATAAGAGAGCGGATCTGGTGCGTGGACTGTCGTGGACGCGAACCGTATGGCCGGTTCTCTTGTTATGGAGGGACGCTTCGCTGTCTCTTCTCTTGGTTCTCTGTGCCTTCGGGGCTTCCTTGGTTTGTTTTGTTTTTTCGTTTTCTTTTTTTTCTTTGCTGTTCCGTTTTTCTTTCTTTTTTTCGGGGCTGTGCTTGGCTTTAGGGTCGTCTAGGTGGCTTTTGATCTTATTCTCGCTCTCTCTCTCTCTCTCTCTCTCTCTCTCTCTCTCTCTCTCTCTCTCTCTCTCTCTCTCTTTCTCTCTCTCTCTCTTTCTCTCTTTCTCTCTCTCTCTCTCTCTCTCTCTCTCTCTCTTTCTCTCCCTCCCTCCCTCCCACTCCCCCTCCCTCTCTCTCTCTCTCTCTCTCTCTCTCTCTCTCTCTCTCTCTCTCTCTCTCTCTCTCTCTCTCTCTCTCTCTCCCTCCCTCCCTCCCTTCCCTCCTCCCTCTCTCCCTCCCTCCCTCCCTCCCTCCCTTCCTTCCTCCCACCCCCCCTCTATCTCTCCCTCTCAATCTCTCTCTCTTAATAATCCATCCATGTCTACCAGTGTGCATCCAAGTATTTGTCCATCTATCTCTCCTTCTATATACTTATTTCGTACTCCGTCACCCTGTCTCCCGAAGGTATGAAATCACTCATCGCAGTTATCAAATGCAGAATCGCGATGCTGGTCTGGCAAAGACCGTCTTTCTGTTCTTTTCATTCATCATTCTTAGCTAACACGCTTTTTTAATCCCATTTTCTTGTCTCAACACTATTTACTCTCGCTTCCCAATTCCTTTGATACTTTTTTCAAGCGGTAGAATATGAAAATCAAAACCGATGGGGAGAGAATGTAATTGCCATAATCAAAATATCTGTTTTGAAGAGCATGCGCAGACGAGCTCCTTGCGATCCAGGTCACGGTGTCTCACCTTGTTTGTCCAGAAAACGTGTTGGACATTTCTGATATTAGAAAGGAATTTAATGGCTTTAGAAAGGCTGTTATTTCATCTTTGTATGCTTCGGTATGTAGTATTTGTCTTTGTGAGTGTGTATGTGTGTTTATCCTTTTGTGTGTGTGTTTGTCTCTGTGTTTGTGTTCGTCTTTTGCTTGTAGTGTCTGCCTTTTGAGCCTGTGTTCGTCTTTTGTGTCTGCGTGTATGTGTTTGTCTTTTGTGTTTGTGTGCGTGTTTATTTGCCTTCAGTGTGTGCGTGAATGTGGCTTTGTCTTTTGTATCTGCTTGCCTGTGTGCTCGTTTTCTTTTTATCTGCCCGCATGTGTGTTTTTCATGTGTGTGCGTCGACGTGTATGCATGAGCGTCTCCCGGCACAAGGCTCACACGCCACAACAAACACAGTCGTCTCCAGGGTCTCATCATTAGGATTTAATTATAGGTTCGTTGCCCTATTTTTGCTCCGCCAGATGATCCCTGACGCAACCTTTACCACGTAATCATTTGATCTCCTGAGACATCAACTTTTTTCTCCCTTTTTTGCGTGTGAGATCCCTTTGCCGGTATTTTTTCTGGTTCTTTTCTTTTTCTTCATATTTCCCATCTTCACCTTCTTCCTACCTTAGCTATTCGTTATTTTTCTTTCTTTATGGAGCTTGTCGTTCTTCTTGAACTGTTCTTTTTCTTTCTTTTTTTAGATACCATTTTTTGTATGTTTGCTTTTTTTTCTTCTTCTTCTTCTACCTTCCATATTTTTCCATTTTTATCTTTCCGCTGTTCCCCAATTTTCTCTTTCCTTTGGTTCCTCTGCCATCGTCTTTATTTTCCACCATCTTTTTCTTCCTCAACACATTCCTCTTTCTTTGCATCATTTCCCTGCATTTCTCCAGACAATTAATGTGTTATCGTGAGCGTCTTCACGTCTTAAATTTCCTGCGAGAGGTTCTCCTGAGGTGGAGACCTTCCTGGGGTTAGAAAGGTCTATATAAACACTCAAAAGGTCGTGACATGTTCGGGTGAACTTCACATCCCGTAACAGGAAGGTCGACGAACAAGTTATTTTTTTTCTTTTCTTTTCTTTTTGAAGGAGGGTGAGTAGGGGGTGAGAGGTGGGGGGGGGGGAGAAGGGGCCTTGAAGTCTCGCGTGACACCGAATCTGATGCGAGGGAAGATGACACAGGGCGGAGAAGACGACGTGACGGCGCCTCTCTCTGTCAGAGACGTCTGCTGAGTGTCAGCCATTCCCTCAGGTTTGGAGAGGCGGTTTGTCACATGTCAGCTTTCGGAGAGACCTGGGCCAGCTCATTAAATAACCGGGTGTATTTTCTTCTTCTGTTTCTTGGCTCCGTCTTCGCTTACTACCACTGCCTGCTCATTAGATAACCAGGTGTATATTCTTCTGTTTCTTCTCTCCTTTTTCCTCTTATACTTCTACCATTATGACTTTATTGCTAATAAGCCTAGATCACGTGATACCTAACAAAGGAAAGCAATGAAATAAGTGCAGGTTTCGCTTCGATTAATTAAAGAATCACGCTATATCCGGCATCGATACGGCCTCTGAACCTTCTCAAACACGCTATCTAATTTAGAGCTGATTCATATCGTGGTTTGCGTGTGTGTGTGTGTTAGAGTGGGGGAGGGAGGAGGGGGAGGGGAGGCGGAGTACAACGGTGGGGGGGGATTGGGATTGGTAGATGGAGAGGGAGAGGGAGAGGACGAAGGAGAGGAAGAGCGAGTAGGAGAGAAAGAGGCAGTAAGAGAGGAGGAGAAGAAGAGCGAGTAGGAGAGAAAGAGGCAGTAAGAGAGGAGGAGAAGAAGAGAAAGGAAAAGAAGAGGGAGAAGGAGAGGAAGAGGAGAGAGAAAGAGGCAGTAAGAAAGAAGAGGGTGAAGAAGAGAAAGGAAAGAAGAGGGAGAAGGAGAGGAAGAAGAGTAGGAGAGAAGAGGGAGAAGAAGAAGAAGAAGAGGAGAAGGGGAAGGGGAAGAAGAAGGAAGGAGAGGAAGAAGGAAGAAGGAGAAGGAGAGAAAAGGGGAAAAGAGAAAGGGAAGAAAAGGAGAAAAGGAGAGAAGAGCGAGTAGGAGAGAAAGAGGGAGAAGAATAGGAAGATAGAGAAGAAGAGGAAGAGGGAGAAGAAGGAGAGGAGGAGAAGGAGAGGAAGATGGAGAAAGAGAAGAGGAAGGAGAGAAAGGAAAAGAAGAGGGAGAAGAAGAAGGAGATGAGAGAAAAGCAAGAAGAGAAAGATTGGCGAGAAAGAAGAAAAAGATGAGACAGAAAGAGAAAAAAAGAGATGAGAGAGAGGGAGAGAGAGTCCTTTCACGTTTGCATGTCTACGTACTTCTTGTGTATGTGTTCCTGCGGAATGCGAGCGTGTGCGTATGTAGGTATGTGAAAGTTGAAAGATTTTTTTTTTCTTAATTCATCCTCTAGCCTTCGTTCATTCGTTCGTTCTTGCTTTCCTTCTCTGGAGAAAAGACTCCTATTTTCCCAAAGAGATCCAGGAAAATGTGTAGCCCGGCGCGAGTTCTTCAACCCAAGGCTAATGAAGGCGGACCATGAAGCCTGAAAGAACAATATCCTTTTTTTATTAAAAGACGCTGCTTTGTGCTCCCTCGTCTTTAAAGAAGTGAATAAATCTCGTTTGTGCTTTCAGTGGTACGAGGACTTTTTGAAAAGAATGTATCTCCGCGGAGAGGGTTCTTTTGAGGAATTACATCTTCATAAACTTGGCGAAAGTAAGAAAAGTAAAAAAAGAGAGGAAAAAAAATGGCGGGTTGGTATGCCTGAATGGGCTTGATTATATTCGTGGAAAAATATTTTAGAGGCGAGGTAGCTGTATTCTGCGTCGGGGACTTTTTTTAGTTCAAAGTTTTCTTTTATGATTATTATTAGACGAGTGCGTGTGTGTGTGTGTGTGTGTGTGAGTGTGTGTGTATGTGTGTGTGTGTGTGTGTGTGTGTGTGTGTGTGTGTGTGTGTGTGTGTGTGTGTGTGTGTGTGTGTGTGTGTGTGTCTATCTGTATATCTGCCTGTGCGTGTGTATCTGTCTCTCAGGCAACCTGTCTGCCTGCCTGTTTGCGTGTGTGTCTGTGTCTACGTGTCTGTGTTTGCGTGTGGGTCTGTGTCTACATGTCTGTGTTTGCGTGTGTGTCTGTGTTTGCGTGTGTGTCTGTGTCTACGTGCCTGTGTTTGCGTGTGTGTCTGTGTTTGCGTGTGTGTCTGTGTCTACGTGCCTGTGTTTGCGTGTGTGTCTGTGTTTGCGTGTGTGTCTGTGTCTACGTGTGCGTCTGTGTTTGCGTGTGTGTCTGTGTTTGCGTGTGTGTCTGTCTATGTGTCTGTGTTTGCGTGTGTGTCTGTGTTTGCGTGTGTGTCTGTGTTTACGTGTCTGTTTGCGTGTGTGTCTGTGTTTGCGTGTGTGTCTGTGTCTACGTGCCTGTGTTTGCGTGTGTGTCTGTGTTTGCGTGTGTGTCTGTGTCTACGTGTGCGTCTGTGTCTACGTGTCTGTGTTTGCGTGTGTGTCTGTGTTTGCGTGTGTGTCTGTCTACGTGTCTGTGTTTGCGTGTGTGTTTGTGTTTGCGTGTGTGTCTGTGTTTACGTGTCTGTTTGCGTGTGTGTGGCCTGTGTGACCATCCCTCTCTTATGCCACGCCGTCTAAGTGAATGGAAAGAACCCACAAAAGAAGCGCAAACACGCCACAGAAATGCTCCTCGCGTCAGGAAACAAAGGCGCGCGGAGAAAGGCCCGGCCGCGATAACCACGGGATAATCCTCCCCTTTCGGAATGCGAAGTACTAAAAATGTCCGTCGCCCGCTGACAGGAGGACACAGGGCGAGCGTGCCGTTGTCGATAAAGGTCTTAACGCCGTACGTGTCGCTAGTATCGTGGGACATACTGCACTCACGGGGATGGAGTCCAGTCATCGTATATTGTCTCGCAGTGTCTTCTGTATCTTTTCGGAATTCCGTTTTTAATTCGCCTTATCTTCTTCCGCTTCTCGCGCTGGAGAGTGACCGGAGGTTTCGTTTTTTCAAAGCTCCGTAGGCCGCTGTTTTAGGCGATTATCTTTCTGTGTAGCTGGTTTTTGTCGAGGGATTATACTGAGGGATTATACTGAAACACTACTGTGGCACTGCGCTTGTATCGGGCAGTTTGTCAGAATATTAGGATATGTAGGTATGTGAATACTTAAAAGATTTGTGCTGAGAAGGGAGTAGAGTGACCTCGTGGTGCCGCGTATTCATGACCTCGTAATAAGCCAAGCGGCCTCGTTAGAGTTCAGGTGCCTGGAGAGGCTCAGAGTGTCGAGCGACCCCCGAGGACATGGCCTCCCGAACTCTCTTGCTCCCGCCCGTGTCTGAGTGGGCCGCCCTGCCCCCTCCGCCCTCCCCCTCTACCCCCAGCTCTTTGGCTCTCCTCCCCAGGGCACTCTCAGGCATCCAGCTGCACCTGGAGGCTCATGCGCGGAGGTAGTCATGCGTGGACTTGATCCCTGCGAAGGCTCAGGGGTCAGGCTGGCTTTGCCTCCCTCGCTCCTCCTCTTTCTCTCTCCGTCTGTCTGTCTCTTTCTCCCTTGGTTTGTTTCTTTGTCTTTCTCTCCCAGTCCTTACTCCTCTCTCACCTTATCTCTCTCTCTCTCTCTCTCTGTCTACCCCAGTCATTCTTAGTTGCTATCTCTTTTCATGTCGTTTTTTTTTCCCTCTTCCTTGTCTACCTTCTCAGTTTCCTCCGCCTCCCGCTCCTCTCCCTCCACGTGCGCACCTCAACAAGACCCTGTTCTCGTGGTGTTGCATCACGAGTATTATGCAAATTCCTTGGAGCTGCCTGGGATGCTGGTTTCTAACCTCTCACTCCAGAGGGAAGAAAAATGCGGCTAAATACTCGTGCAGGATTCCTCTATGTTGGAGGAGACGCCATTTGTTTACTTTCGTCTTAGACTGAATGCGTGTATAATGCATACATACACGCATTTGTACAATCAAATTTACGTGAACACTCGCTAAACATTCAAACACACACACACACACACACACACACACACGTGTGTGTGTTAATATATATATATATATATATATATATATATATATATATATATATATATATATATATGTATATATGTATATATATATATATATATATATATATATATATATATATATATATATATATATATATATATATATACATATATACATATATATACATATGTCTGCATATATGTGTACATATATGTGTACATATATGTGTACATATATGTGTATATATATATGTGTGTATATATGTATGTATATATATATATGTATATATATACATATATGTATACATATATGTATATATATATGTATATATATACATATGTATATATTATATATATGTATATTTATGTATATATGTATATATATATGTATATTTATGTATATGTGTGTGTGTGTGTGTGTGTGTGTGTGTGTGTGTGTGTGTGTGTGTGTGTGTGTGTGTGTGTGTGTGTGTGTGAGTGTGTGTGTGTGTGTGTGTGTATGTGTGGATATATATGTATGTATATATATGCTTATTAATCTATGTATCTGTCTATGTATCTAATTATCTATCTATATATTATGTATTGAATTTTATCATATTAGATATCATATATTGTATATCATATATATTATATATTGTACATGTTTATGTATATGCATAGAAATACATACAAGTGCGTATGTATGTATGTATGTATATATATATATATATATATATATATATATATATATATATATATATATATATATATATATATATATATATATATATATATATATATATATATATATATATATATATATATATATATATATATATATATATATATATATATATATATATATATATTCAATACACTTATGCATGTAAACATCAGTGCATTATGTACCTCTGCAAATATAGCTAACCATATTTTCATTTCTTCGCAGGTAAGCTGCACGTCCACGCGTCATGCCTTCCAGCGCAGTAAGTTTATTTAGGAAGCCTTCTCTTATTCAATAAACTTCATTAGCTTTGCATGAAAGGAACCCTGGGGCGCCCGCTAAAAGCAGATGGCCTGAACTTCAGCCCGAAATCTGCCACACACTCGACCAGATGTTAATACAAGCGTAAGAGCGACTCAAGGGAGAAAAGCCGCTCTTTCAGAATTTCTCCGGCCTGCACTTCATTACAAATTCTTTTTCATTTCAAAAGTGAACCTGCGTTCGCGTTCATCATGCTTGCTTGTTCTGAGGTAATTAATTTAGACATTTCTGTCCGGACGTCATATTTTCACGTGAAGCAATTTTATTTCTTCAGTCGGAATGGATGAAGAGCTTTTCCTTCTTTTCTTCTTCTTCATCATCATCATCATCATCATCATCACCATCATCATAATCTTCATCACCACCATCATCATCATCATCATCATCATCATCTTCATTATCATCATCAATCATATCATTATTATTATTATACACCCCCGGTTAGAAATAAAGCCTCCCATTTAATTATTTTGATATTAGCATGACCGATAAAATGTCTGCAGGTTACTTTATCCAAGCGCAAGCACCCCCTCGCCATCGTCGCCATCCCAAACAACAACGCCGCCCCCAAGAACGCTCTCCTCGGCAGCCCCGGCGCCCACCGCACGCCCATCGCGCCGCATCGCCACCGCGGGCGCCGTCACTCACCCGGCCAAAGCACACCGGAGCCACCAAACGGGTAATCTCGGTGACCTTCTCGCGGTAAATCACAGGTTAAGTCAACACGTTACGGCCCGGCAATCATGCATTATTCAGGTCGCAGCGTGCCACAGATTATGGTCATCAGTGGCCCTCTCGCGGGGCCTGACGGATGGCTCCTCGGCATCCAAGCCCTTCCGACGTCGACGCGAGATAAGCGCCAGGCGGGAATTGGGTGCGCTGCCTTGTCTCCCTCGGCCATCTATGCACCGAAGAAGATCGCTATTTTCTGACTTGATATATATATATATATATATATATATATATATATATATATATATATATATATACATATACATATATATATATACATATATATATATATATATATATATATATATATATATATATATATATATATATATATATATATATATACATATATGTGTAAAATATATATATATATATATCTATATATATATATATATATATATATATATATATATGTGTGTGTGTGTGTGGGTGTGTGTTTGTGTGTGTGTGTGCGTGCGTGCGTATACAAACACACACATACATACATAAGTAATACGAACTAAACCGACAGGCGTCATTAGGGAACTGCTAATAAATGAACGGCAAGGGAAATGAACGCAGGGGAGAAGGAGACCTAATAAGAAAACGGAAATAACAAGAAAGGGAAATTGGCAAGGGGAAACGAGGGGAGAAGACGGACCTGGTTGGCAGGGTGACGGAAGGGGAACAGAGTTAAAGGGGTGCTAGTTACCCCCCCCCCTTCACTAATCCCCCCCCCATCGCAGCTGTTGTTATTATATGTGCTATTTTTGTTATTGTCATTATTATTATTGTTGTTGTTGTTGTTATTGTTAACGTTATTACCATTATTACTGTTACTTGTGCTATTATTATTATTATTATTATTATTATTATTATTATTATTATTATTATTGTTGTTATTATTATTATTATCATTATCATCATCATCATCATCATCATCATCATCATCATC
>NC_091562.1:14706253-14708753 GCF_042767895.1 Penaeus vannamei
GTTCGAATGTCGACTGTCAAGGGACTATCAACGGAAATAAATTTGATATCAGACGTGAGGCCCGGCTCCTCCGGCCGGGCTGCGGCGCCGCTGAGGATGACGGTCGTCGGAGCGGACTGCCCCGGAAGTCGCATTCCCTTTGCTCTCGGTCGGGCTTTTCGACCTTATGGTCGCTGTGGCTAATATATATATTGCGGCGGCCTCCCTACACTCGGGCAGCGCAGCGTTGCCAGCGCCGAAACAGGTTGGAGCCGTCTCCGCTGTCCTGTGTCCTGGGAAGTTGATAATTTATGACCTCGCGTCGATGCGCGAGATCTGCGGATAAATGGCCGCATCTCGGGCCAATATCGGCCCTTGGAATTACCAGATCTCGTGTATATCCTTTCGCGTAAAATTAGTTCGATGCCCCTTGGCGGCGGTGGGGGAACCTGAGCTACCGAAGGACCGGTCAAGTTCCGCCCACCTGTGACGTCATCACATTTTTTTCTAATTCATTCTTTTTTAACACAGATATGGTCGGCCTGATTTTAGAGTATATGTTCTCCTGTGAGGTTCTTCAGAGTCAAAGTCCAAAGAGGAAAAAAGGACAACGAGTGAATCCTATGGAAATGTTTATCATTGCTAGAAGAAATAAAAAAATCGATCCCTCTCCATTTCAAGAGAGGAATGAATTAATCGAATATTCCGGCCGCTCATTCCAGATAAAGAGAATGCGAAGGTTGTCCTCCGGGCACCCCCCCCCCCTCACCGATCCTCTCATCCCCACTCCCCTCTCTCCAATTCCCTCCCCCTTCCTCTCTTTTTCCCTCTCCCCACCCCCTTTTTTCTCTCCCTCACTCTCCTCTCCACCCCCTGTCGCTCCTCCCTCTCCTCCCCACACCTCGCCCCCACTCCCCTTTCCCCTCTCCGCCAGCCCCCTTACCCATTCCATTTTCCCTATCCGTACCACTCCCCAACCCCCTCCCCACTCTCCCCCTCTCTTCACTCTCCTCTCCTTACCCCTTCCCCACTCTCCTCATTCCTTCCCCACTCTCCCCCTCTCCTCGCCCCACTCCCCCACTCTCCTTCTCTCCTTACCCACCCCACTCTCCCCCTCTCCACACCCCCTCCCCAATCTCCCTCTCCACACCCCCTCCCCACTCTCCTCACCCCCTCCCCACTCCCCCCTCTCCTCACCCCTCCCCACTCTCCTCCTCTCCTCACCCCCTCCCCACCCTCCTCACCCCCTCCCCACTCTCCCCCTCTCCTCACCCCCTCCCCACTCACCCCCTCCCCACTCTCCCCCTCTCCACACCCCCTCCCCACTCTCCCTCTCCACACCACCTCCCCACTCTCTCTCTTCATCCCTTCCCCACTCTCCCCCTCTCTTCACCCCCTCCCCACTCTCCCCCTCCCCACTCTCCACACCCCCTCCCCACTCTCCCACTCTCCACACCCCCTCCCCACTCTCCCCCTCTCCACACCCCCTTCCCACTCTCCCTCTCCACACCACCTCCCCACTCTCCCTCTCTTCATCCCTTCCCCACTCTCCCCCTCTCCTCACCCCCTCCCCACTCTCCACACCCCCTCCCCACTCTCCTACTCTCCACACCCCCTTCCCACTCTTCCTCTCCACACCACCTCCCCACTCTCCCTCTTCATCCCTCCCCACTCTCCCCCTCTCTTCATCCCCTCCACACTCTCCCCCTCCCCACTCTCCCCCTCTCCTCACCCCCTCCCCATTCTCCCCCTCTCCCCCTCTCCACACACCCTCCCCACTCTCGCCCTTTCCATACCCCCTCCCCACTCTCCCCCTCTCCACTCTCCCCCATCCCCCCTTCCCGACAGCGTGTCCGACCGCTTAGTTTGCATAACTGTCTGATTATGAAGCATTTCATGCATAACGCCCCGACCGACTCCGCCCACGCCCCTTTCCTCCCCTCTGCGCTGGTCTCCTTCGTCGTGGGCGGACGGCGATGGGCGGGCGAGGGCGCAGGGGAGATCGGGGCTCGTTATCCTTATCATTGCTTTCATTTTTCGGGTTGTATTGATTGGTTTATTGCAGCTGTTGTTGTTTTGCTAGTATGATTGCTGTTGTTATTTAGTATCATCATCATCAATCGTTAATCATCGTCATCATTATCGTCATCGTCATCATCACATCATCATTATCATCATTGTCATCGTCATCATCATCATCATCACATCATCATCATTATCATCGCATCATCGTCATCATCATTTCAACCATTATTATCATTAACGATATCATCATGATCATTCTCATCGTAATTATTATCATTATCCTTTTATCAAAACCATTATTCTTACGATTGTTATTAATATCTGTATCACTTTGTGCTATTATCGCTGTTATTAACTATCTCCAATAACAGGTAGTAATTGTATTTAAAGTTCCTACCAGTTCCGGTATCATGATTATTCAACTACTCACTTTATGCATCAGTTAATCTTGAAAAGATTTTTTTTTTATATAATTAACCGCATTTTGGACCCAGAA
>NC_091562.1:14713753-14721253 GCF_042767895.1 Penaeus vannamei
GACAGGTAAGACTCGAAAGAGATGGGTCTTTCTCACGGGTAGACTTCAACATTTTTTCTCTCTCATTTTTCTTATTGTGTTTATATTTTTGCGCGTGACCATAAATAAGAAAATCTTGAAAAAAGTATACTTACATAAGATGGATCAGCTGGATTATATATGTCACATGGTGGGTTATTTTCGATTACCTGTATTGGATTAGATTTTTTTCTTTTTATCTAATACCCGAGGGCGTGTGCTGATAGACAAGAATGACTCATGGTTTACAGTTGTGCTGAAAGAGAAAGGAAATTATATCGACAAAAAATAAATACTAGTGTTGTAAATTGATTTTTGTCGTTGAGGGGGAGGTCGAAGGAGGGAGGGGGAGAAGGGAGGAAGGAGAGAGAGAGAGAAGGGAAGAAGGAGAGAGAGAGAGAAGGGAGGAAGGAGAGAGAGAGAGAAGGGAGGAAGGAGAGAGAGAGAGAAGGGAGGAAGGAGAGAGAGAGAGAAGGGAGGAAGGAGAGAGAGAGAGAAAAGGAAGGAGAAAGAGAGGGAAAAGGAAGGAGAGAGAGAGAGAGAGAAAAGGGAGGAAGGAGAGAAAGAGAGAGAAAAGGGAGGAAGGAGAGAGAGAGAGAAAAGGGAGGAAGGAGAGAGAGAGAAGGGAGGAAGGAGAGAGAGAGAGAAGGGAGGAAGGAGAGAGAGAGAGAAGGGAGGAAGGAGAGAGAGAGATAAGGGAGGAAGGAGAGAGAGAGAGAAGGGAGGAAGGAGAGAGAGAGAGAAGGGAGGAAGGAGAGAGAGAGAGAAGGGAGGAAGGAGAGAGAGAGAGAAGGGAGGAAGGAGAGAGAGAGAAGGGAGGAAGGAGAGTGAGAGAGAAGGGAGGAAGGAGAGAGAGAGAGAAGGGAGGAAGGAGAGAGAGAGATAAGGGAGGAAGGAGAGAGAGAGAGAAGGGAGGAAGGAGAGAGAGAGAGAAGGGAGGAAGGAGAGAGAGAGAGAAGGGAGGAAGGAGAGAGAGAGAGAAGGGAGGAAGGAGAGAGAGAGAGAAGGGAGGAAGGAGAGAGAGAGAGAGAGAGAGAGAGAAAGAAAGAGAGAGAGAGAGTGAGAGTGAGAGTGAAAGTGAGGGTGAGAGAGTGAGTTAGAGCATTAAAAGAGAGAGAGAGAGAGAGGGAGAAAGGATGAAAGAGGGAGAGGGAGAAGAGAGGAATAAGAGGGGAAAGAAGATAAGAAAAGAAGGAGGGAGAATATGAAGGCGAGAAAGGGGAGAAGAAGAAGAGAAGAGGGGAGAAGGAGAAGAGAGTGAGAAAGTGGGGAAGGAGGAAGAGGGAGAAGGAGAAGAATAGAAAGAGGGATGTGGAGGTGAGGAAAAGGAGGAAGAGGGAGAAGGAGAGAAAATGAGAAGGGGAGAAGGCAAGAGAGAGAGAGAGAGAAGGGGAGAAGGAGGAAGAAGAGAAAAGGAGGAGGGGAGAGGGCAAGAGAGAGAGAGGGGGGGGGGAGAAGGAGGGAGAGGGAGAAGAGGAGGAGGGAGAGCAGAGTCCATTTCAATCGAAGTTCGAACATTGAATACCGCGAATCAATAGAGTTCCACGAACAATTGCGGATGGCCATTACATTGCGGAAAAAAGATGAAGCAAGCATATTTTCATTCGGATTTTGAAACACGTCGTCAAAGACAGAAAGGGGAGACCGTGCAGGCGAGGGTCGGAAATAATTACCATGAGAAAGAATAGAAGGGAAGAGAGAGAGGGGAGAGCGTGGGGGATAGTAGGAAGACAAAGGGAGAGAATGGGGGAGGTCCTCTTTCTGCTGCCATTTCTGTTACTACTGTTACTACTAATTCTGTGTGTGTTTGTTTCTTTCTTTCCTCGCTTTCCCCTTCAGTCCTATTCCTACCTCCTTCCCCCATCCCCTTTATCTTCTTCCCTCCCTTTCCCTGTCCTCCTCTATCCTTCTCCCTCTCCCTCCTTTTCCTCCCCCTACCCCCTTCCTCTCGCACTTTTGCTTCCCCTCCTTTTCCAACATCATTCTCTCTGCCCCTTCCATTTTCGCTCCCTCTCTCTCTCTCTACCCTCCTCCCTTTCCCTGTCCCTCCCCCACCCCCTTTCCCCCTCCCTCCCCCACTTTCCCCTCACTTTCCTTTCTTACCTTCTCCCTGCCGCCGACTTTTCCATTCCTTCTCCACCCTGCCCCCTCCTCTTGCCTCTTCCTGTACTTTCCTCTTTCCCCTCCCTCTCCGTGTCATCTCCCTCCCTATCCCTCCCCCTCCCTCTCCCTGTCTTTCTCTCTCCCTATCCCTCTCCCCTCCTCCAACCCACTACCTCCCTTTCCCCCGCCCCCTCCTTCCACCCACTACCTCCATCTCCACCTCCCCTCCCTCCCCGCCCACTACCTCCCTCCCCGCCCACCTCGTCACCTACTTCCTCAGCATGTTCTCCCCGACGCCCTGAGAGGCCGCGACGCTACTCTCAATCCCTCTGGAGAAGACGTCGGGAAAATTCCGTGCTCAGCCTCTCATCTTTCCTCCCTTCGCACATGCATATGCAGATACACACCCCGACACTCTGAATTCCGTCCATGAGGCGATCTGTGAGGGTCGGCCATACTTGATGATCCTTCATGGTCGTGGAGGGTCGCGGGAGGTCGGTGACGAGTTCCTTTGATGTCCTCGAGTTTGTATTTTTTAAGGCTCAGGCTGGCTGGTTGCATTGTCTCAAGGAGGAGCGAGGATGCCTTGTTGGGATGACATTACACACACAAAATGCATCCTAGACCAAGAAGCTTTTTTTTTATCGCCGAGTCTTGATAACACTCTTTGAATAATAGATAGAAAAGGTGGAAATAGCTTCTTGGGAAAATAAGTTAAAGGCGGCCACCGATGCATGACGAGGGATGGGATGTCAGGATTCTCGCCCAGTGCAGGTAGAAAAAGCAATATATTGTCATTTTCCTTCATTATAGTGGACAAGACTTCTTTGCGACGAAATTCGGGATTGAAAAGGAATAATAAAAACGGCGTTGACCGTATTTTTTTTTTTATTTGTTGGACTTATTTTTCCTGTTGTTCAGGGATTTACCTATGGCAACGATATTAATAATCATACATTGAAAAACTGAAGCTTTAACTTTCTTTTTCTGATTTGTTGCACTTTCCCTGTTGATCAGGGATTTACCTATGGCGACGATATTAATAATGCTATAATGAAAAATGGAAGCCGAGAAAAAAGTACGAGAGGGAGAGAAGAAAACACGAGAGCGCCATCATCGCCCAGCCTACTGACGGGGCGACCGGCACTGGCTTCGAGCTGCGTCAAGGAGAAGATGGAAAAAAAGGAACTCTACCTCACATGGTCCGATGCAAATGGAACAGAACGCCATTGTTTTATACAGCGCCCTTTTTTGCACACGCTCTAGACCTTAGGTATCGACATGTCGGCGAACAAATTTGCATGGAGAAATAGCCAATATGGTTTCCATTATAATTTCTACCCGGCCATAGAAACCTGGTGATTGAACCCTGTCTTCACCCCCTGCCCAACCCCTTCCTCCTACCCCAAATCCCCCCCCTACCTCTCTCTCCCCTGCGCCTAACCCCATCTTTCTACCCCAATTCCCCGCCTACCTCTCTCCCCCTTGCCTATCCCCTTACCCCGATTCCCCCTACCTCTCTCACCCCCTGCCCAACCCCTTCCTCCTACCCCAGTTCCCCCTACATCTCTCACCCCTTGCCCAACCCCTTCCTCTTACCCCAATTCCCCCTACCTCTCTCACCCCTGCCCAACCCCTTTCCCCTACCCCAATTTCCTCCCTCTGCACCCAACCCCTTCCTCCTACCCCAATTCCCCGCCTTCCTCTCTCCCCCTTGCCCAACCCCTTCCTCCTTCCCTCCCCTCCCCTTCCCCCTCCCTCATCACAACCCTCCCCCATATCTTCCAAAAAGGTGATGGCAGATTACATAAATATGAATAACTTGGGCGCCATAGAGTCTCCCACCTCCAAGATCTCGTCCTCGATAAGATGCCTGTGTGGTGTGGGGCTGCTAAGGCGTTAACACCTCTTCTGCACTTTGCATAATGGTCCTATAAATAATAATGGTAATAGTGGTGGTAATGGGATAACATAAATAATATTGATGTATGGTATTGCTAATGATGGGAATGGTGGTAATGGTATTGTGATAGTGAAAATATTGATATTGATAATAAAGCTTATTTTTGATATTGTTGTAGTTGCTACTGTTTTCATTATTATTATTACTCGTGTAATTATTATAATTGATACTATTATCATCCTTACTCTAATTATTATTATTATTGTCATTATTATTACTATCATTAATGTTATTATTCATTATTTGTTTATTATTTAGTATTTATTATTTTTCATTATCATCATTATCATCACTTATTATTATTGATATTATTATTATTATTATCATTATTGTTATTGTTATTATGATTAATACTATTATTATTATAGTTCTTATCATAATCAGTAGTAGCAATAGCAGCATTACTAGCTTTATTATCATTACTGTTGCACTGATGATCGTAATATAAAAAAGCAACCCACCATACGAAACATTCATGGCATTTTTTCTCTTTTTTTCCTGCGTGTAGCTTACACAGAGGCGTCACCCAGAACATGATAAAGGAACACGCACGGTCACCAACGAGAAATTCAGAAGGCGTTACATAAAAAAGGAAGAAAGAAAAAAATAAGGATCCTATAGCGACCCCTTCCACCTTGAGCGCTTTCTGGGAGTTACTGCTCTGTCCGAGTGTGGAGACGTGTAGGCGGGGGAAGGGAGAGGAGAGGGAGGAAAGAAAGGGGGAGGAAGGACGGAAGGGAGAAAGAGGAAAGGAGGGGAAGAAGGTAGGAGGAAGGGGGGTAGGGAAGGGGAGGGACGGGAGAGAGGGAGGTACGGTGAAGGAAGAAGGGAGGGGGAAGGGTACGGAGAGGGAGCAAGGGAAGGGAAAGAGCTGGATAGGAGAGGGGAGGGGGAATGATGAAAGAGGGAAAGGGAGTGGGATGGGAGAAAGGGTAGGGGGAAGAGGGAGGAAGGGAGAGGAGGGAGGGGGTGATGTGTGATGTACAGTGAGGGGGAAGGTAAGCCTCTCTACCTGTTCTTTATGGCTCGGTCGATGGGCCCTAATTAATCGTTTAGTTTGATGATTTTTTCTTTTCTTTTTTACTCGTCGGAACAAAGGAGAGGAAGCGGGCTTGTAAATAAAGGCACCCGTGAGAAAAAGAAAGGGGCGGCGTCAAGGAGCAAGAAAAAAGAAAGAATAAATGTTACAAGTCGCAGGCGATATCGAAGAAAATCGTTACAGTGTGTTACATGTGCTAAAGGTGGGCATCCTCTGTTAAAGATGTAAGCTTCACCGGCCTAGCAATCAGGGAACTATTGGCAAGCACATAAAAAAGGCCTGAACCCAGACAGCAAACAGACATGCTGGCAGGCAGGAGATGAAGCAGAGTGGCTGGTTTGCGAGGAAAAAGGGGGAAAAAAGAACAAGTTGTCATGCAGGAAAATGTGCGCAGACAGGCTGACCTGTTGGCGAGGTGTAGAGTGAATGACAGGTGAGAAACTGGGAGCGGACAACTTACCTGTGATGTAGACAAGTCAGCATATTCGGTGGTGTATACTACGACAACACTTCGATTTCAAACAAAGGGAATAGCATGCTTCGCAAAATAATGCCTGGCCAGTATGGAAAAAAGACATGAATAAATACGAATGCAAAAGCCAAGAAGGTAAAGCATGAATGCATCCTCTTATGCAAACATACGCGGATGCTGAGAGAAGCGAATAGCCAGCGAGGGAAGAGAGAAAACAATAGCAAACCGGTAGAGGGGCTGGGCGTCTCCAGCAGGAGAAAGCATCTTTGCCGTCGCGAGAGAAAATGGAGAGACGACTCTCTTAAGTATAGAGAAGCGACGGTAACGCCTTGGTCCACCTGCAGCTACGAGGGGAGGAGAACGCAGGCTTATTAGACCTCATAATCATGTCTATTTCACGCAGCGGCAATGGTCAGCCACGCCCACGGAGAAAGCTTCGGGCGCAGTAGGCCTGACGGTCCCGGGCCAAGCGGTCCAGGAGGGCTTTTTCGTAGTCGCTTCGTTTTAGATTAGAGAAAAACTAAACCGCCTGAGCTCTTAAAAGCAAAGGAGGTCATGCTGTACTGTCATGGGTAAGACTTTCTTTGCTTATCATACAGTGGAACGAGAAAAATTTGCTGTCCTTTGGGAATGTTATAGAGATGATAAAGAGAAAATGGGGTGAGAAGATGAAAGACTTTTCTTAACTGAATATACTGTAATGGGATTGCTTCCGGTATTTGTCTAATTTTAAGTCAAACCATGTACTTGTTCCAATTTCTGAAACACAGAAGATGAAAAAAATACCCTTCGCTATTTCGCCCATGTCATATATAATTTATCTCCGTTGCTGATTGCAACCCATGCAACATCCAACAACCACTGTACACGCGACCCTGTGACCAACTTAGGCAGTATTTCTGACGTCTACACGAGGAAGGGGAGGGGGGAGGGGGCCCAGGCCGGAGTGTGCGAATGGGTTTTATCAAGATGTACAGCTTCCTATAAAGGGAAAAGGTCCGAGGCGGATGTGTTACCGGCTGTTGCACGGGGTCTCGGAATGTTGAATTATGTTAATTGCCTGAATGCTAACCGAAGGTTCTTTGTCCGCCTGGCGCTGATATGGCCGGGGCCTTTTTTGCGCCTGGATTATGACTCCCTGAATTTGGTATGTTGACGTCGGCCAAGAGGCTGGGACGCGCCTCGGCCCGTGCTGGTGGTCGGCGCCCTGACGAATGCGATGTTAATTGTCTTCCTTTCCCTCGCTAATAATATTTCTAATTTATTGCCGTTGGTTTTTGCGTCTGTTTTGAGATATGATGCTCTTTAATGCATTTATGATGTCCCGTGTATTCCCGTTACGTTTGGAATGTAATGCTGTATGTTGTGATGTCTTTTGATGTACTAAAGAAAGGTTATCGCGAAGTATCTACTAACTTCATTATCCTTTTCAGGTAGGTGCATTTAAACACCGGTAATCGGATATCAAGAGTTCTGCACCGGGGTAAGTGGCGTCTATTTTTTCGGTGAGGAACCGTTTCGTAAGCAGCTGTAAAGATGACGCAGTGCAGCAACTAGTCGAAGCAGCGGTGTTGGGCGGTACATGTCATATCAGTCGGTTTCTGGATAGCATTGTGCCACATTAGCTGTTGTAGAAAGCTGGGTCCGCCTCATTATCAGATGAAGGTAACATGTCTTGGCGTATAAAGCGGTGCAAATAACGGTACTTGTCACATGAACTGGTGTCGTGGGGTTATCCGGTGTAAGTAACGGCATCTGTCACATTAACCGGTGCAGATAACGGTGCCTTTCACATCAACCGGTACGGATAATTCAGACATCACATTAACCAGTATAGGCAAGAGTCCCTGTCTTATTAATTCGTACAGGTAGCAGAGCCTGTCACATTAACTGGTTAAGGTTAGG
>NC_091562.1:14746253-14747952 GCF_042767895.1 Penaeus vannamei
TTAATTATTTCCCTCTTTTTGGAATATTGTTGCGAATTACACGTTTTGTAGCGGCTGAAAACAACGAATTTCTAATGTATGTGCAGACGAGGCAAGGGAAGAGGCAGCACCAATGCAGCGCTCAAAATAGTCTCGGTCTGACAGACAGGCAAACTGAGGAGGCGGAGGAGAGGAGGAGGAGGAGGAGGGAGAGGAGGAAGACTATGACCTCGAACCCCTTGAAACGCCACGAGGTATTCAACGACGTCCACTTGGCTACATTTCTTGTCTTCTGGGTTTATATAATTCCCATTTTACTCTTTTACTGCTTCTCTTTTTGTCCTTCCCTCGCCCATCTCGGTTTCTTCGTCAATTTATGCCACGTGTCAGGCGAAGAGGTTCGTGACGTAAGGAGTCAAAGAAGAAGAGAAATAAAAGGGGATTACCGATTTTCAACAGAGGGAGAAGAAGAAGAAAAAAAGAAGAATCGCCGGTCTGCACGCCATCTCCATGTACGACATTCCTTGTTTCTGTCATAATTATTGTCGTAGAATAAACGTGCATATTACGGGCGGTCTGTCGGGGCCTCACGTGTTCGCCGAGAGGCCTCGGGCTCACCTAGAATTGATTGGGTCCGTCAAGGCGGAGGCGGAGGTGAGGCTACACGGCTCCGGATCGGCCGACGCACGCACGCCGCGTCGGGGCCGAAGGGGGCGAGGAGGCGAGGGGCGGCCCATGCAGGAGATGGGTCCGAGGCGCCCGCGCACGCCCGCCGCGATGGCCCACAGCCAGTCGGAGGCGACGCTGCATCTCGGTCATCGGACGGAATTATCGGGTAAATGATAGGATGCGACGGCGATGCTGCCCCCGCGTCGTCCCTGGTCACGACGAGCGAAAACACCCTTGTGTTGGTTCTTACGAGAACAGCAGCAGATGTTAATGTAAAAAAAAAGAAAGAAAGAAAAAAACTTGCGAGCTTATCGAATTCCTCGATAGATTTTATGACGGACTCGCAAGTATGTAACTAATTTGTTTTTCGTGCCTCGACCCGGGCGTGCCACAGAGTTAATTTTCCTCGAAGTCCGTCCCACTGTTCCCCTTCTCCCCTCCCCCTCCCCCCGCCTCCACTAGCCTAAGCGGGTCGATTTCAGTCACATCTCTTGAGAAATTAGAGCAGCGGATTCTGGAAACCTGAAAGTGTTATGTTCCTGAAGGCGCTTGGGCCGCGTCACTCTCTCGAGGTAGTTTCTCTAGTAGTCTGCGTGCAGGAAGGGCGGGTTGGGCGGCAGCATGAAGGAAAAAAGCGTTCTAGGCTGAAAGATAATAATAATAATGCAATGATATATATCAGTCCGTAATGATAACGATGATGCTAATAGTCATATTTATATCACTGATATGGATGACAATAACAAGGTTTGTAATAATGTTAATGATAAATGATAATATTAACAGATAACAATAACAATTATAGCAAAAACATTATGATAATGATAATGGCAAATGATAACTGATAAAGTTCATGCTAATAATGGTAATGATAACAAAAATAATAATGATAAGTGTAATACTAATACTAATGATAATGATAATGATGATGGTATAATGATAAGGATGATAACAATAAAAATAATCCCAAGATAATGATAATAACAATAACAGTAACATAAAAATGATAACAATAATAATAATGATTGTGATAATGACAGCAACAATAAGG
>NC_091562.1:14753452-14755952 GCF_042767895.1 Penaeus vannamei
AATCCAGGTAGAAAGTAGGTTATCCAGGGCCCTGATGCCACGCCGCTGAGAGGTAAAGTTCAGTAGCAGAGCTTTCTTTTTTCCCGAAACCTCCAATTAAGAGAATTGGATGTCTTTTGCAGGGAATCCGTGTCATGTGTGGCGTCAGACGATTGCTGTACTGGAATTAAAGAGAAAAAGTAGAGAGCTAGGTACAAAAAAGAAAGGAAAAGAAAGAAAGAAAATGGTCGACTATCTCAGTAATGCCCTGTCGTTGGGAGGAAAAAATGACTGGTGTTGAATGAGCAATATTCGAGCAAGATCAGATAAAACATTAAACGACCGGTAGTGTTGAGTGCTCTCTTCCGGCCGGTCGTCCTGGGGAGCCATTTAACAGGTAGTGATTGAGAGTCCAATTATGAGACTCGGGGAACGTATACAAGGTTTGTGTAGTGCGCTGAGGAAAGGCTTTTATTGCTCGAAATGATCCGCTTCCTTTTTTATATAAATTACTGGAACATGTCTCGAGGGAAAAGCATCTGGCAAATGGATGAGGGTTTCACTTGAATTAGAAACATGGCTCGTTCCCAGACTTTTGTGGTCACGGAGAGCTTATAAAGACGTTCTATTATAGGCTTTTTAATGGCTTTTATATCCTCCAAGGCTATTTTGATGGCTGCGCCTACAATTCTACGATAGAAAGTAGGCGCGTCGTAGTGCAGTGCGAAGCGTTCTAGTGAAAACAACTTTGACATTTACAAATGATAAAAAAAACTAGCACAAATAACTCAGAGGGACAGAGATGTGACAACGCCAATCTTTCCCAAATGGTAGAACTCCGGCATTGGCCACGTTACACAAGACTGCTACATCACATGGCCTCTGCAAAACACATTTCGTCCTGTAGGTGACACAGAGGACGTCAGCTCCCGTCACCCCGGCCGCCAAAAGGGCATATCATCTCAGGTCACGTGACTTCCAGTTCTCAGATGACAGCTTGTGAGAGTTTCTGGATGGGAAAGAGCGTGTTTGTCTGTGCGATACTTGTCTACATGTGGACGGCTCTCTATGATGTCCGTGTGTGTGTGTGTGCGTGTGCGTGTGCGTGTGCGTGTGCGTGCGTGCGTGCGTGCGTGTGTGTGTGTGTGTGTGTGTGTGTGTGTGTGTGTGTGTGTGTGTGTGTGTGTGTGCGTGCGTGCGTGCGTTCATATGATCGCACACACCTTAACATAATCTTAATACGATCATAACTTTTTCAAGGATTAGAAGCAGCACTACGCATCAGTGTATTCGGTGTCATGTACCTCCTTGCAAATGACAATGAACAGAGAATTGGCAGATAAAACAAACGCAGCGATATCATACTTGGTGACCGTGGCAAGGAGTATTGTCTTACTCCGACTTCATGCAGACGGGTTACACATGCACCAGTATGCCAGACGAGACTCTGAGAAGACTGATGTTGAAATACACGTTTTTGTTGTTGTTGTTGTTTTTGTCGCCGACGCTGTTCATTCAAATGTCATGTTGATGTTCTGTGGCGTGAGGTAGTTATTTTGGGTACTTTGGTTGTAGTTCTTCCCGGTGTTCTGTTGATGATAATAAGATGAATGATAGTGTTTACAGGGGAAGATGATAATAGTTATTAGTTGGTAAGAATAATGATAATGAGAATGGTATTGGTGATAATAAGAATTATAATAGAATTAATAATGATAATGATGATGATGATGTTGATGGTTAATGATGGTAATAATAATAGTAATGATGACACAATAAAAATAAAAAATGATGATGATTATAATGCTAATAGTAGTGATCATGGTCGTAATAATAAGAAAGATGATAATGATTATAATAGTAATAACAATAATGCTCATGATCATAATAATAATGATGATGATGATGATAATAATAATAACAATAATAATGATAATGATAATAATCATGGTGATGAATATGGTGATGGTAAAATGATATGATAAAAATGTTAAGGACGTTAATGATAGCGACAATAGTAATAATGATAATAATAATGATAATGATGAAGATGGTAATAAAAAGGATTATTATGATAACAACAAAACGATGATGATGATATTAGTATTGATGATAATAATAGTAATGATAGTCGTTATAATTATAATAATAATGATAGTGATGATAGCAATGATTATGCTAAAGATAATAATGATAATGATAGATATAATAAAAGCTATAAAGGATGAGTATAATTGTGATAACAGCTGCAATAATAATAATGATATAAACAATTATGATGATGAGGAGGATGTAAATAACAAAGTAATTCTAATGGCATAAATTGCGTAAGTAATAGTTATAATGTAAATGATAATGCAGATGAATCGATGGAGTAATCTGTACATAGTGTAAAATATAAATCGATGCCTAGTAACGGATTCCAGCCAAGGCTTCATTAGGTGAAGCCATCGAAAACGCAGATAGATTTGTTTTGTTCCACTCGCTTGAACATTCAACCCCCTTGATGGTATCATGGACT
>NC_091562.1:14760952-14765952 GCF_042767895.1 Penaeus vannamei
CCGTCATGGCCGGCGCTTCGGCCGAATGCTATTAGCTTGACCAGTGGCCCGTGGGTTAAGGGTCACAGATGCGGAGGAATGTTGCGAGAAAAACAAGCGGGGATGCGAGGGAGTGTGTATCTCTATTCGCAACATGATTCCGATAGCGCGGGGGAAGGGGCCGTAGATGGCGGTCGTTATGCGAATTAATTAGCGGCAACAAAGGTGGCTTCTGATTAATGGGAGTGTTTACTGCGGTCCCGTGGCGGTGGAGCGATAGCATCGGGCAGCATGCGATAGAGAGAGACAGAGAGAGAGGGGGACAGAAGAGAGAGAAAAGGTGAAATGAACAACGTAAAGACGAGATAGGCAAAGCGCGCGCGCGCGCACGCGAGAGAGAGAGAGAGAGAGAGAGAGAGAGAGAGAGAGAGAGAGAGAGAGAGAGAGAGAGAGAGAGAGAGAGAGAGAGAGAGAGAGAGAGAGAGAGAGAGAGAGAGAAGAGAGAGAGAGAGAGAGAGAGGAGAGAGAGAGAGAGAGAGAGAGAGAGAGAGAGAGAGAGAGGCGGGAATAGAAACGGGTGATAACAGATCCCAGACATTGAGTGATGAGCCTTCTCTAGTTTATGTGCGTGTTTGTGTGAGAGGGAAGGGAGCTGTGAATCTGGGACAGGTATTTATATGCATGCATGTGTGTGTGTGAGAGAGAGAGAGAGAAGAGGAGAGAAAGGGAGAAGAGGACAGGAGAGGAGAGAGTGAGAGAAAGAGGAGGACAGGAGAGGAATGAGAGAGAGAGAAGAGGACAGGAGAGGAGAGAGAGAGAGAGAAGAGGACAGGAGAGGAGAGAGATTGAAGAGGACAGGAGAGGAGAGAGAGAAGAGGACAGGAGAGGAGATAGAGAGAGAAAGGAGGACAGGAGAGGATAGAGAGAGAGAAGACAGGATAGAGAGAGAAAGAGAGAGAGAGAGGACAGAAGAGGAGAGAGCGCGGAGCGGAGAGAGAGCGTGGATGTCCCCCAGGTAGTCTTGTGTGATGCCAATACCTGCTGATGACAACCCTCCGCTTCGGCCCCGCCTGCGTAGGACAGAAGGTCCATCGCGGCCACCGACACTTAGGGATAATCGTCTTAATGACAGACATTAAGGATCCAGATCTGCGGCTAATGGCGTGCGAAGTGCAGGATGTGGTAATACCCGAGATATAAAAGTGTGGGTGTGAAGGGAAAAAAAGAAAAGAAATGAGAGAGAAAAAAATGGAGTAAGAAATATAGATTTCCCTCGTTCCAATCTTCGGCCCGGGAAGCCAGCTATTACGACGGTCGTTCATTGCGGCCGAAAGAGGGTGTCGATGTGGCCTAATGATAGTGTGCAATATTTCAAGTACTTGCAAAACGCGCGGGTATCAAGTTTTCACCCAATTACGTCACAAAAGTTTATTCGTCGTCGCTGGCGGCTGTGCTTTGTGAACAGCCCCCTAGGTCTATTATCGACGGTGTGTGCTGGTGGTGGCGCTGTCGTTGGTGTTGCTGGTGTGTGTGTGGCGGGGGCCGGTGTGTATTGGAACAGGACCAGGCCAGACCGCAAGGCCCCGGGAGACGCAGCCCCTCCCCGACAAATAGATATTGTTTGGACTCCCTCTGCCGGACCCGGCCATTACTGCTGATGCAACAAAGGCCACTCTGAACAGCGCGGGTTCATCATCACCCAGACGTGCCCTACCCTCCCTCTTCTCTTCCCCCTCCCTTTCCCATTCCCTTTCTCCTTCCCCTTCCACTTCCTCTTCCCCTTCTCTTTTCCCTTTTCATTTCATCCTCAAACCTCACTCTACCCTTCTCCTTCCTCTTCCTATTTTCATATCCTTCACCTCCCATTTCCATGTCCCTCGCCCTGCCTCCTCCCCCTTTTCTCCCTCTCTTCCCTTTCCCTGTCACTGGATGAAAAACGGATACATGCAAACGAAGGAAAGTCACCCTGTATTGCGATTAGAGAGCAGCAGAGAGGAGAGAGAGCCACATCTTTGTCCAATAGGATGAAGCAGGGCAAAAGGCCGCCAGATGGCGTCTATGGAGCGGGTGCTTTAAAAGACCAGATTTGGTTACTTATTATGGGCAGGGTGGTAGCATACTTCGTGGAGCCGCCGACTGCAGTCAGCCACTTGCGAGTGATGTTGCATTGGCCGTTGCAGAGATTAGCGTCGCATGGAGAATGTGATTGGGAGGAGAGACATTCGCAGCGCGTTGTTTTTCGTGTCCGTACATCAGTTCTTATACTTTAAGCGCGTACGTGCGTGCACGGCCTCACGAGCCCTGTCCGAGGCATGCCAGGAGCTTCACTAATACGTATTTATCAGTGTTCGGCGTCCGTGATGCCTCGTAAGGCGGGCATCTCGCCGTTCCGGACTTCGCACTCGAAGAGACTTTTTCCTGGTCATCCGGAATGCCGTACGTGAGCGGGCGGCGTGGCTGGCGTTGTCATGACGACCATCAACATGTCATAGAGCTGTTCGAACAAAGGCTACTTTTGTTGGATACAAATTAGGGGTAAAAACATGGTGTAATTGTGGACAGAAGGATCTCGCCTTCCTTTCACTTTTTTCCTTGATGATGAAGAGATATATAAGGAAAGGAAATTGGCTGTGGGTTTTATTAATCATATTAATTTATGGATGTCTTCCCGAAACAAGGAAAAAGGCGATAGCATCTGTTTGTTGAGCTGCGAATTTCGCGCGCTTTTATGTTTGCTTTTCGTCTGTTAAATGAATATCACGTTAATGTTTATGATAATTTTGAACCGGTTAAACTTTAGTACTTATTTACCACAAAGAAAAAACATAACTTCATCTCCCTTTGTCCATTCTTTATTTATGGAATTCGAGAGAATTCTTCTAGTGTTCCTGCAAAAGGAAAAAAAAGTAAAAATGTGAAGAGCGAAGGGGCCCATCACGTCCCTCACCGCAAATTCCAGCTGTCTTACGGTATTCTCATTATGTAAAATTACTGAGGGTTGAAGCATATAAAAAAGAAGGAAATGTTATTACGTTACGAAGGGGGACCTCATACGCACATACAAACATTCACACACACACATACACACAGATGAATGTGTACTCATGCCTGTTTGTTTTGTACATTCGATTACAAAAAAGTCAACCTTTATACCGTAACGGATCTGTGAGAAAATATAGCATATGATAATGACACCGCCATAAATCAAATGACTGTATTATGTCCCATCACGAATCGACATAAATGTGGAGTGGTTCTTTGTGCGCCCTTTAAAACTACAACTAAAAAAGAGAGAAAAAAAATCTTTAAAAAATATGGCCATACCAGACTACAACTCTCCCCCATCCTCCTCTCCCTTTTCCATTTGCTCTTTCACTCTTCCCCCTCTTCTTTCTTTCTCGTACCCCTTCTCCATCTACTCTTTTACCCCCCCCCCCTTCTCCCTACTCTTTTCACCTCCTCCACTGCATACGTCATGGTTGGTTAGTCTCCTTTGTTCCCCGAGCCAGACACTTCCTCCAGCTCCTCCATTTTTTCCTCCCCGCCTCTGTCACGGCTAAAGTTCCCGGCATGTGACTTTCTCGTCGCATGGTCGCCCTTGAAGGACACGAGTTGCTTTTCCGTGGCCTTTCCTGACCCGTCTGTTGGCATATATCTCCTCCGGTGACCTTAATACCCCTCCTGAAGTAGAGTTCTGTGTGGGGAAAGGTTTATTTTTTGAGCGCTTAATCTGCGTTTCAAGGAAAAGGTCAGGGCGACGCCGGTGGACGCTGTGCACGACCGGGGGGAAGCGACCTTGCTGGGCTGGAAGCGGCTTGGGGTCAGAACGTACAATATACACATCTATTTAGCGAAAGTGGGTCAACAGAGGCCCGGACTGTAGCTGTAGTTCAGACCAAGAAGTGATTAGTATGAGGTCAAAATACCTGTGAATAAGCCAAAAAAAGGAAAAAAAAAGTATAGAAACGCATTAGTGTTTGGCAGTTAGCATAGTTTCGCTTCATCAGGACTAGGGCCAACTTCTGAACGCAGGGCAAAAAAGACACGAATAACTTATTATGATTAACAGATCCTGAAGAGGTCAACCATAACTGAGAGGGGGAGGGGGTACGAGAAGGTACTGGTATAGCTCACCGGGGTTAACATAGAGATCGAAGAATTGATAAAACTGAAGCCATCTCGGGTTTATGTTCATTATATAACTTCTTTTTCCATGTATAGAAAATGAGCAGCATTCTTTCAACAAATTCCAGGTAATTGTTGGAATGATTTTGAGCACCTGATATATTGACGGAACTGTACCTGGTAATTACTAGTCGACTTTGAGTATGGTAAACTTTGCACGGGTATTTCTGCATGAAAGCACGAACGTTCATGCACGAGTTTGGAGTTCATGATCTCGGAAAGCAGGTGCAGCCACAGTACCATGACGAACACGGAAATAGTGAAATATACGACCGAGGAAATGCAAATATCTGAAAAGCTGTCTTTCGGCTTTGTAATTTTGGTAGTTGCGGTTTTATATACACCGCGAGTTAGGATTTCTCTTTCTCTGGCTTTCTCTCTCTCTCTCTCTTTCTCTCTCTCTCTCTCTCTCTCTCTCTCTCTCTCTCTCTCTCTCTCTCTCTCTCTCTCATAGTGAAATATACGACCGAGGAAATGCAAATATCTGAAAAGCTGTCTTTCGGCTTTGTAATTTTGGTAGTTGCGGTTTTATATACACCGCGAGTTAGGATTTCTCTTTCTCTGGCTTTCTCTCTCTCTCTCTCTTTCTCTCTCTCTCTCTCTCTCTCTCTCTCTCTCTCTCTCTCTCTCTCTCTCTTTAATTTTGGTAGTTGCGGTTTTATATCTCTCTCTCGCGAGTTAGGAGCTCTCTCTCTGCTTTCTCTCTCTCTCTCTCTCTCTCTCTCTCTCTCTCTCTCTCTCTCTCTCTATTGCTCTCTCTCTCTCTCTGCTCTCTCTCTCTCTCTCTCTCTCTCTCTCTCTCTCTCTCTCTCTCTCTCTCTCTCTCTCTCTCTCTC
>NC_091562.1:14770952-14773452 GCF_042767895.1 Penaeus vannamei
ACATTAATTCTTTCTCTCAGCAATTATCTTTTGGTTACTTATATGGTCTTACAGTGTTTTTTTTTAAGTGATTCTTGCATCTATTTTCCGGTTGATATATTTTAACTTCAAAATATCCACATGCTGAATAAAGGACAGGACAAATCCCCATCTCAATCTCACTCACTAGATGGCAATCCATTAATTTCTTTCATTGCTTCCCTTTGACCCCGGATTCATCACTGCACTCCTACATTTTTATAGTATTTTCTTCATGCTACATCGTATCGTATTGTTTTAAGGGAAACTATGATTATCAACATTATTAATATAATTACGTCCTCCATTTGTGTTTGCCTACGTTTATTGGTTGGTTTTCTGGCCTTGTCATCATGATCATGCAAAAAGTTTCTGACCAATGGCAATGAAAATTTATGGGGCCTCCTGATTAGATTGTGGTGGGGATTCGGATCGGCGTACGAATCTAGAAGACGAGTAGAGGATTTATCACCAGTGCTAATCAGTCTGTGTAGAAATTTATTGCTTTGAGAAATTGTAGACCTTTTTTTACTGGATTTTAGGAAAGCCTTCGGTCTCTGGGGTTTTCTAGTTATTATTACCATTATTGTTGTTAATAATATTGTTGTTAATATCATTGTTATTACTATTATTATCACTTCATTATTAATATTATTATTATTGCTGTCATTATTATTATCATTATTAAGATTATTATTACTGATATTTTTACTATTATCATCGTTAATATTGTTATTATTACCTCCGCCAAGGAGGTAATAATAACAGATTTTTAATGAAATATTTACCAGAGGTGTGCCTTAGCCCAAATTAGATGCCACACAACAGTCACCCACTCACTTACACGAAGGCAACATGCATACACACACACACGCAAACATGGATACATACATATATGCACACGGACACATACATACACACACAAACATAGAACACTTACACCCACACACACACACACACGCACGCACGCACGCACGCACGCACGCACACACACACACACACACACACACACACACACACACACACACACACACACACACACACACACACACACACACATACACACACACACACACACACACACACGCACGCACGCACACACACACACACACACACACACACACACACACACACACACACACACACACACACACACACACACACACACACACACACACACACACACACACACACACACACACACACACACACACGCACACACACACACATTATAATGATAATGATAATGATAATGATAATAAAAGGATTCAATCCCGCGATCGCAGATTCGAATTGGGCGCCTTAACCCAATCGGCCACATTGATGATGGAAAGATGAATAATCATGATGTTAATGATGATGAGAGTTATAACAATAATGATAAAGGTAATAGCGGTGATATCGATGAGGGTAATATTATTATCACCATTATTACTATCATTATTATAATGATTATCGTTATCATTATTATTATTATCATCATCATGATTGTTGTTGTTATTATTATCATTATTGTTATTATTATTATTATTGTTGTTATTATTATTGTTATTATTATTATTATTATTATTATTATTATTATTATTATTATTATTATTATTATTATCATTGTTAATATCATCATTACCCTCATCATATTATTCTAGTTATTATCACTACCATCTCCACCATGATTTTTGTCCTTGCAATTGCCATTCATTATTACTACGAGTATCCATATGCTACTAATGATATTTGTTGGCATTGTCATCATTCGCACTTTCACGCTCAACAACTGATAACTGGGCATATCCTTTTAATACATGACTTACCCCTTTTCGAACCCAGGCATACGTTATAGGGTGAAGGAGGTGTGTTCGCTGTTTTCGGCCTAATTGGGTCCATAAATAAGGGCGGTTTCGACCTAATAGCGATTATCAGTGTTGGTTGCAATACGTCTTAAGAGTCATTATGGTTTGTCATAGTTGTGTTATTGGAGGGGTGTTTGTTCCGTTTCTTAAACATATACAGGAGGTTTAGGGTAAGATAAAATCAGCTGCGTTCGCTTTTTGTTATGGAGGGTTTCAGCTCTGTATATATAAATGCTTGTATATACATATACGTTCATTATTGTGAACAAAGGGTAGGTAAGCATGTGCGCATGTTTGTATACATATATTTGCATTGCTTATCACCACAAGCCAACGATATAAAAAAAGAAAAAATAAGAAAACTCTTAACGCCTCCACGAAGGACAACCCCTCATTAGCCTCCCCTCCCCCTCTACCTCAACCTGCCCCTCCCCGCCCTCTCTCCCTCCCTACCCCCCCCCCCTTAACCCCTTAAACCAACCCTTCCCTTGACCACTTTCAGGCTAATGACCAAGCCGTTATTAAGCTCCTAATTGCCTAGTCTTAACCCTTGCGGAATGTGTGTGTATGTGTCTCAAACCGCCGTCGTGATTTGCTCTCCGGTTGTGAAGAGGCTGTAATCTCTTTCTCTT
>NC_091562.1:14788452-14795952 GCF_042767895.1 Penaeus vannamei
TGATTTTACTCTTTTTTCGAAAGTATGTTTTTTATCGTTTCGCGAGATTGTTATTTCATACTTAACATGAAAAGCAATTTACTTTTTCATCTAGCTATCTCTATATCAATATCTCGCGGACTATTATAGATTCCTGTCCAAATTTAGAGAAGTATGAGAGGTTAATGAGTCCACAATGCCCACAGTTTTCGCCATAAATTTATGTATCACATTTTGGCCAAGATACGAGTTCGCAAACAAGTTTGTATAGCCGAAGGTTTGGCGATCCTGTCATGGTAAAAGAACAGGTCTACTGTGGCCTGCGTGCTGATCACCGGACACGATAGAGCGTGCGTTCAGGTGTGAACAAAAATGTTAATTGGCATGCATGTAGGCGAGGCGCGGGCTCGAGCCACTAGTGTTTGGCGGGTCCGTATTTACCCGCATATCTTCCAGCGAGAGGGTGAGGGGGCCCCCTTACGGAAGGGCTGAGTGCTCGTCTGGCCCTTAAATGGAGGGCGAGTGTTATACCGAATATGGCCGAGGACTGGGTGTTGGTCCGATCCCTCAGCGGAGAGTGCATTTTCGGCCGCGGATGAGAGATTAATTAGGGACGCGATCCGGTCGTGTGTTGGGCTGGGGCCTGGATGTGCAGTGAGTGATGGCTTGACATGGGGGACGTGAGATGGGTGGTCTGCTGGTGGCGTGAACCTAGCCGAGACTAAATACTCGTGGAGATATAATGAGTGAGATATGCATGGCGAAGGTAGGCGAGGTGACGCTGGCGAAATCCCGCTGGCTTAACATAGGAGACGGCCGAGTCAGATTATCATAAATGCACAGAAGTCCGATCTTTCGACCATTCATTAATGTGGTGTTTGTTTCCGTCAAGGCGAGCTGGAGCAGGCGCTGGTAGTGGATAGAGACGAGTAAATGGGACAGGGAGACAAACAAGAGACGAGGATGATAGCACTGATGGAAGAGATAAAGGGGGGGGGGGAGTGGATAAGTTCTCCATCCTCTTTCCTCCTTGGTCTTCCTCTTTCCTTTTCCTTCATCCTCCTTCGTCCTTTCTCCTCCGTCCTCCTTTTCCTTTCTGTTCTTATCTCTCTTCCTCCTCCTTCTTCCTCCATCTTTCTCACCCTACCTCCTTCAAGTTCCATCCTGCTTTCCATTATCATTCTCTTTCTTCCACCGCTGTCTTCCTGTTCCCCTCTCCATCCTCCTCCTTCCACTTCCGTCCACCTCCATCCTCCTCTTTCACATTCATCGTCATCCTTCCTATTTAATGCTCCTTCCTTTTCCTTAATGAACGTTCTACTTGCTTCGTCCTCTTCCTCCCGTCGCTATCCTCCTCTTTCCGCCTTCACCCCCCTTTTTCCTTCTCTCTTCCTTCTTAATCCTCCTTAAACCCTCCTTTCTCCTCCTAAATCAGCGTCCTTCCTCCTCGGCCCCCCCTCCCCCCGGCCCAGCAGCGGCCACTCCCTCCTCACGACGCCCCCGGGTCACCACGCTGAAGGGAGCGAGGGAACGGGAACCGCCAGGAGGCCTAGTTCATGCGTGCACCTCTTCCTGATTCAGGAGGGGAGTTCTCAGACTTTGCTCCTCACTCAGTTTTAGTTTAGTTTTCTTTTATTTCCTCTTCTTTTTCTTTTTATTTGGTTATTGTTGTTATGTTTTTGGTTATCGTTGTTGTTTACTTGTTTTTTGTTTTGGTGAAGCGCGTCAGAAGGAGGGTGTCGTCCATGAAGATGCGCCGTCCTCATCCTCGTTTCGAAAGATCATCGTTTCATTCTGTGCCTTCGCGAGTCGCCGCCGTTCATCCGCGTCGCCCGCCCGCTCGCCGCGGCCTCGCCCTCCCACGCCTTGAGTCATAAGTCCAAATTAGCCGAGGATGACTGCGACGGCGGCGGAGGAGGAGGTGGAGGCTCTCGCAGGTGGCGGCCGCCGTCTCGGAGGCTGACGTGTATTAATCTCTCACGCCTTCTTGAACCGGATGTGACGCATCCTCCTACGCCCGCGTGACGTCATGCAAAACCTGCCGGACGAGACATGCCCATTGAGGGCGGTGGGCTGGAGGGAGGGCGGGAGTAGGGGCGGAAAGGAGTGTGTTTGCGCGAGGGAGACAGGGCCGCTGGGCGACGCGGAGGGGCACGCGACACGGGCGAGAGCGGACTGCCTTGAGGGTTTGCTTTTGTTTTGCGATTCGTTTGTGGCTTTTAAGAAGTACACTTGTAACACACACATGCACACGCACGCATGCATGCACCCACCCACGCACACACACACGCACATACACATACACACACACACACACACACACACACACACACACACACACACACACACACACACACACACACACACACACACACACACACACACACACACACACATATATATATATATATATATATATATATATATATATATATATATATATATAAACCATTCAGGGCAAAGAAAGCGATAAAATGTGGAAAGAAAACGAAAATAAGAAGGATGAGAAGAACGACTGAAAGAAAACAAGAGCATTCTAATAAACAAAACAATACAGTATAAAGGTGTATTTCTTGCAAAAGACCAAGAAAGAAAAACAGAAAAAATATATATGAATATATATATATATATATATATATATATATATATATATATATATATATATATATATGTATATATATATGTATATATATATATATATATATATATATATATATATATATATATATATATATATATGTATATATATATGTATGTATATATATGTGTATATATATATGTATATATATATATGTATATATATATATGTATATATATGTATATATATGTATATATATATATGTATATATATATATATATATATGTATATATATGTATATATATGTATATATATGTATGTATATATATGTATGTATATATATGTATGTATGTATGTATGTATGTATGTATGTATGTATGTATGTATGTATGTATGTATGTATGTATGTATGTATGTATGTATGTATGTATATATATATATATATATATATATATATGTATACATAAATATATATATATATATATATGTATACATATATATATATATATATATATATATATATATATATATATATATATATATATATATATATATATATAACCATCTCTCCCTTTTTCTCTCATCCTCTCCCTCGTCTTCTCACACTCAATAACTCCCTCCTTCTCACCCTCTCACTCATTACACACACATTCACACACTCACACGCATTATCCATCACTCAGTGGCCAGGAAATGACACATAATATCCGGTTAATACCCTTAGCTGGCTGTACAATCAGTCACTCCACCGCCTCATAAGGATATATGCAATTACCCTTGCTGACAGATCGAGGGTGCCGTATCAGACACCAATCCGTGCTTTATATCTATTGCGTTTCGGCGACGCGTTGGAATCCTATCGTTTGTTTTGCGTCCCTTGGGCTAATTTGATTCATTATTATCGTTATTGTAGTTGTTGTCAATATTATTATTTCATTATTATTGTTGTTGCTGTATCTGTTGTTGTTGTTGTTGCTGCTGCTGCTACTGTTGCTGCTGTTGTTGCTACTATTGTTCTTAATATAACCATTATTTTTGCCACTGTAGTTGGCGTTGTTGTTGTGCTTATCATCTTAATTTGATAATTATTTTCAGCAATTATTAACGAATCGTTATCATCATTATATGTTCTTTATGAAGTCTCTCACTAATAAAGTCTCTGAAACAGAAGAAACCGAATTCGTATGTTTCGAGGCGCTCAGGCCATAAGAGACAAGAGCATATATCACCATCACTGTCACGGCCACCATTACCATCACCTTCATCACCATCAAATTGTTCTTGTATTTATTTCGCTGGGATTATTACGATGCTGATGATGTTGATGCTGTGCGGATGACGAGAATAATGATCAATGAATGTGTCACTGGTAAATGTTTATGGTATTGATGTGAATATAGTTGTTGTTGCAGATAATGATGGTGATAATAGTGGCAGTGATTCGTAATATTTAAGAATCTCGTGTGTATATGTTTAAAATGTGCTTTTAATCGTGGTTGATATATGTATATGAAGCCAGAAAGAGTTTATCTCCCCCCCCCCTCTCTCTCTCTCTCTCTCTCTCTCTCTCTCTCTCTCTCTCTCTCTCTCTCTCTCTCTCTCTCTCTCTCTCTCTCTCTCTCTCTCTCTCTCTCTCTCCCTCAAACTCCCCTCCCCCCTCTCTCTCTCAAACTCTCCCCCCTTTCTCCTTCCCCCATCCTTAAGTCACATTAACCCAACCTGTTTCTGTGAAATAATTGGGTTAAAGAGCAAACACGGTTTTCTCCCGCTCTACTTCAGAAGACGAATAGGCTTGCCTGCTTCCACCTTAGGCCGGTATGCCCGCTTTGGAGAGCACACTTAGGCCTATCGCAAACCTTTTATTAACTGATGGGAAGAGAGGGATTATAAATGGTCGCGATGTGTACAAATTATAGGCGTAGGTGATACAGTCATTTACAAGGAATGGTTTATTTTATTCTGTTTTGATTATTTATTTCATTTCGGTTTATTGTTATTATTTTTAGAAAGTAGTCTCCGGATGCAAGTGACAGTTGCCATGATTTTTTATATATAATCTTTGGCAAACAACTGTTATTCCGGAAGCGCCCGAGCGATGCTAATATCAGTCATTTCGTTCCTTAATCACATGAATTATCTCAATCATCATCAGCTGGGACGATTAAGCGGTATGGATTTAATTACAGCACTTAGGTACGGTTTGACCCTCTCCCCACCCCCCTCCAGTTCTCCAAAACCAGCCCTCTAGATCTCCAACACCCCCAACACCCCTCTCCTCCAGTTCTCCAACACCCCACTCTAATTCTCCAACATCCCCTCTTGTTCTCCTACACCCCTTCCACCAGTTCTCCAACACTCCACTCTAGTTCTCCAACCCCCCCCCCTCTTGTTCCAGTTCTAGTTCAGTTCTCCAACACCAGCCCTCTAGATCTCCAACACCCCTTCCTCCAGTTCTCCAACACCCCTCCTCCTGATCTCCTACACCCCCTCCTCCAGTTCTTCAACACCCCACTCTAGTTCTCCAACACCCCTCTCCTCCAGTTCTCCAACACTCCACTCTAGTTCTCCAACCCCCCCCCCCTCTTGTTCCAGTTCTAGTTCAGTTCTCCAACACCAGCCCTCTAGATCTCCAACACCCCTTCCTCCAGTTCTCCAACACCCCTCCTCCTGATCTCCTACACCCCCTCCTCCAGTTCTTCAACACCCCACTCTAGTTCTCCAACACCCCTCTCCTCCAGTTCTCCAACACTCCACTCTAGTTCTCCAACACCCCTCTCTTGTTCTTTTTGTCTGTTTCTTCCCCACCATTCAGCCACAAGTAATGAAGATGTGTAGAAAAGAATAGAATAAACGGGTGGTGATGAATACTTAATGAAGTGGAAAAACGTACATAAATCCTACATGAAGTGGAAAATACGGACACAGATCCTAAATAATGGGAGAAAACAGTACGGAATTCCTTTAACGAAGTGGAAAAAATCGAACACAGACTCAAAACGAATAAAAAAAATACACCTCCTATTAAGTGGAAAAATCGTACGCTAGTCTTAAATGGGGGAGGAAACTTACACTTAAAAGCCAGTATAAACGATATGTGACTCAGCAGACGAATAAAGACGCAGACACACATAATAATAATAATTCATTTATCAAAAGAGTCATCTGATAACGGAAACATTAAAGACAAAAAACATTTCTACCGTCATCGCTTGACTTCACACCTCATCATCCTGTGATATCAAGGGCAAGGGCAAGGGGGAGGGGGAGAGGAGGCGGGGAAGGGAAGGTAAAGGAGGAGGGAGAGGGATGGAAGGTGGAGGGGAAGGCATGGGAGGGGGAGGAGGGAGAGGAATGGGAAGGGGAGGGAAAGGGATGGGAGGGGGAGGAGGGAGAGGAATGGGAAGGGGAGGGAAAAGGATGGGAAGGGGAGATGGTAGAGTAAAGGAGGAGGGAGAGGGATGGGAGGGAGAGGGAGAAAGATGGTGGGAGAGGGAAGGGTAAAGGAGGAGGGAGAAGGATAGGGAGGGAGGGAGAAAGAGGAGGGGGAGACGAAGTAGGGAGAGGGAGGGAGGGTAAAAGGGGGAAGGAGGAGGAGAGGGCGAGAGAGGAAATGAAAGGTAAAAGGGAAAGGGAAAGGGGGAGAGTAAAGGGGAGGGAGGAAATGGTAGAGGAGGAGGAAGGGGACAGAGGGGGAGAGGGGAGGGAGGGGAGGTGCGAGGTAATGTCCCCTCAACACCTTGTTCCTGCCGCCATGGGAGTCACGCTCGCGCCCGGATCCGTTGGGCAGATGGGCAACGGGCTGGCAGGGGGGGGGGGGAGCGCTCGTGCTTGCTATCTGGCGTCTAAATTTACACAGAGGGAGAAAGGCGTGGGGGATCACACACACTACATTTTTTTTTTTTATATTGTACCCACTAACCTACTGGGTGATCACACACACACACGCACGCATGCATGCACGCAAACGCGCGCACGCACACACACACACACAATATTTTTTTTATTGTACCCACTAACAAATTTCTTCATTCTAATAAAAAAGTGGAAATTTGTGAAAACATCATTGAAGACATTCTCTCGTCATCCGCTTTCACGCTTTATGTCAACTCTCAAAAAAATATCGAACCAATCTAGGAAATTGGCATCCGTATACTGAGTGAAATTATCCGCATTTAATCCGAAACGAACGTGACCCAGCAGCTTCCGGCGCGACCCGGCACTGGCCCCGTGACCTACAGATATCATCCCGCTGTAAAACCTTCCTCCTGTTCACGAATCTCCTGCCGCGACCTCCTTTGCGCCGAGAACAGAGGGTCTTGGGGGTAGACGGAGCACTCGGGTCGTCTCTCTGTGCAAATGAATGGGAATCGCCTCTCCATAGAAGGACAGACAGACAGACAGACAGATAGACAGACAGACAGGCAGACAGATAGACAGACAGACAGGCAGACAGATAGACAGACAGACAGGCAGACAGATAGACAGACAGACAGACAGGCAGACAGATAGACAGACAGACGGACGGACGGACAGGTAAGAAGGCAGGCAGAAAGTCAGTGGGGGGGGCAGAAGATGATTATGTTTAATCTTTATTGCACATTATTCATTTTTCTTATCGGATGGGCACATATGAGCTATGGTAAATAATTCATCCTAAGGAGTATACCTTGCGTCATAAACCGTAACTTTCTAACTGTAGTTGATAGCTTATATTTTAACGAAGATACGTTGTTTTTAATGTTAATTATTTATTCATTTTTCAATAGCAGCGCATGTAAATCTAACCGAATATATCCCTCCATTTTCTGTTTTTATATCTAGAGTCAATAATAGATTATGACTTTATCAAGCCCACGAAGATGTTGGTATGCTTGGCTGAATTCCTTTTGTCGTACACACACGTACTTGCAGGTACGTGGAAGGAGTCAAGGGGGAGATGTGTG
>NC_091562.1:14803452-14805952 GCF_042767895.1 Penaeus vannamei
TTTTGAGCTCGCTGTGCCGTGAAGTGTTTGCAGTTTCGTGTTGTTACGGTGATGTGCGGATGAGAAAGGATTTAGTATATCTTTACTGCGTATATGTGTAAGCAGGTGTGGGAGAATGCGATCTGTTCAGCGCTCAGTGTCAGAGCCATTTTTTGAGTGACCTTCGCATTGCTACCATGCTGTTGTAAACCTGTATTTTATGCAAACTCCTTATACGGAAATGTGCGATTGCCATGGAAAGTTGTTCCTTAGCACTCTTGTTTACCTGAGAGAATTGCTCGTTACGCTTCCCAACGCCGCGGCGAGCGAGCGGTGAAGAACCCTCGATGCTACACGCCTCCGCCATACCACATACCTCGCGCGTTTCAAGGTGTGCAACGCAACATATGTGGTATGATTTCTTGAGGTGAAAACGTCAGTCGCGTGGCAGAATTTTCGCTTTGTATCGGAGACTTTTCATCGTCTGTGACTGACACTCGAGTGCCAAAGATGGGTCGCCTGAAAGCTTGGCAGAACCTCAACCCGCTCTTCTCCGGGAAGTACAAGAAGCTCTTGGAAGAATACGGAACCAAGGACTATTCTAGGCTACTCCTGCAAGAGTCATTACAGGACTACCTATCCTACGCATGTGGGCAGTGTGGACACATCCAAAAACTACAGGTAGATCTAAAAAATCATTTTTCTTAATCGCATGCTGAATACCTTGCATTCCTTTGCTACGCCATGCCATTGAGGTAGTCTTCATTAGAAACCCGTTATTCACGTTTAGTAACATTAATTTATCTTCGCTTTATCAAAACGCTGACACTTAAATAAGACAGAGGAATACTCTACGCGCTCCTTCGTAGGCGACCTAAGGACAGGTGTTCCTCCCGAGGGCCGGGAATCGGGGAAATTTAAGACGTTTCAAGATGAGGAAAAAATGAGGAGGAAGGGTACCTCAGATGAGAATCACCTGAAATGCCGAGGTCAGGTAGTCCCGGGAGGAAAGGGAAGGCAAGGAGACACGGAGGAGAGTGAACATTCCAGCCGTCAGATCGCCGAGAATCCCATAACCAGAGGGTGTTGGGCGTGGAAAGCAGGGCTCGCGTCGCCTGGGCCTCTTGGACCTCGGGAGAAACGGTGATATGAGCGAGATTACACAGGAAAGTTCTGATCAACCTTGGGATCGGGTGTGGAATGACGAGTATGCACTCTCACCCCCTCCTCTCGCGGGCTCCCTGCTCCCTGCCCAACCCCTTCGGCAGCCCCTCCCCCTCTCTTCACTCTCTCGATAGACGTGTTCTGGTTGAGGGTTTGCTGACAAGACCCCTCGGGAGTTTTTATGCTGAATTCGCTTTTTCTTGAAAAGTTGAAGGAGAGTGGGTTTGATTTCTTATGGTCGTCGAATGATTCTCAATGCCAGATTTTTTTTATGTGCGTCATTTAAAAAGATAGAATTCTTGTCAGGATCAATAGGTGACGCCGACCCTTCCTTACGACATTATTGCTTCTTCACCTTTCTTTAACACTTGACTAAAAACGACCCCTTCCGCCGCCCCCTCCCCCTGGAAAATAACACATCGCTGCTTTAAGTGCCCAGAAAATTGCCACAAATTGCGTCAAAGGCATTAGTGATGACCTTTCCCCCCCTTCCCCTCGGCTCTTAACGCTTTCAACTTCGTATTATTAAGTTTCCAAGTATGACCTTTTTTTCTCCGCCGTCGGCATTGCGTCCGGCTCCTCCCAGCGGCTTCCCAGGCTGACATTGCCTTTCACCCGCATTTCCTCGTCTCTCTTGCAGCCGAGAGGGGAAAAACGAAAGTAATGGAGGTTCCTACGTCGTGTTTTATTACGTGAGATAAGACCTGAATGAGAAAACTGATGACAAACCTGTTTTTAGCCATAGATGTCCCCTATTTATTGGCAATCGAGAGCGAATTTGTCGTTAAAGAAATGTTGGCATAATAAACTTTTTTTTTTCTTAGGGGATGGTAGGGTGGTTGCTGGTTTGTATGGAAGTTTGAAAATCAGGTTTGCTCCCCTCCCCCTCTCTGCCCCCTCTGCCGTCTTCCTCGGGCCTGTCAAGCTGCAAGTATCTGGAATATCTGGTAATGAGTCATTATGGCCGAGGAAATTAGCGACAGGTGTTGCAGCTATGCTAATTAGGACGGCGAATTCGCACGTGCGCCTGGCAGCATTGCAGGTCGGATTGTTTGGTCTTTTTGCCTGAATGCTGAAATTTAAAGATAGGGAAGTAAGTTAACTCTCTCTCTCTCTCTCTCTCTTTCTCTTTTTCTCTCCTTCCCTCTCCCTCTCCCCCCCCTCTCTCTCTCTCTCTCTCTCTCTCTCTCTCTCTCTCTCTCTCTCTCTCTCTCTCTCTCTCTCTCCTCCTCCCTCCCTCCCTCTCTCTCTCTCTCTCTCTCTCTCTCTCTCTCTCTCTCTCTCTCTCTCTCTCTCTCTCTCTCTCTCTCTCCCTCTCTCCTCTCTCCCTCTCTCCTCTCCCTCTCCCTCTCCCTCT
>NC_091562.1:14810952-14840952 GCF_042767895.1 Penaeus vannamei
CGTGGAGGAGCCCCCCGTGGCGCGGCCGCGAGCAGGCTCCGGGGATGTGAAAGTTCCTCCCCAGCATCCCTGGCGCCCTCGCCGAGCCCAAGGCTGGCTTGCGTTAATGGGGCGCGCTCAGGCCTACTCATTTCCCCTTTCTGCTGTGCAGTGGAAACAAGAGGGCGAACTGACATGCACTCACGCAATGCTCATGCACGCGGTCTTTACGAAAGCCCATGTATAAGTGTGCCCAGACACACACACACACACACACACACACACACACACACACACACACACACACACACACACACACACACACACACACACACACACACACACACACACACACACACACACACACACGGAACAAATGAACTAACAAATGCTAATATATCTTTGACATTATCAAATTCCTGTAGGTTTTCTTAAGCTCCGTGTAGGCGTATAAGTCAAGGATAGATATATTGATTTGATAATCCACAGTTTGTTTTGTAACTGTCGTCTTCATCTTTATTTATTCATGGGTTTCTTCCATTCACTTATCATCTCTAAAACGTATCCATTCCTTTCATTCGTCTTATTCAGCATTAACAAATGTGTCTGGAAGGTTTGATGAAGTGATGATCATACCTAATTTTATCGCTATCAAAACATATCGCCAAAATTTGCATGGTCGACTTTTAAAAATAGAAAAAACAATTACGTATTCCGCCATTGACATTTGCCTCGTTACCCGCTTGAAAGTAGGAGTGGCATGCGCCTCCAGCTGGTATGTACACCAACCACTGACACTGTACACAGTGATGTATGTACATTGCACACCTCCGCCCTCATGCTCTCACCATATGTGTTCGATTTTTCCGTTTGTATTTTCTGGTTATGCTGACATTTTAAAACTTCATAAGAGTAAGATGTGTGTTTTTTCTTTCTCATTCTTTCTGTTCTGCATTTTCTCATTTAACGAAAACTACGCTCGACCATTTGTTTACATTTCGACTGTTGATCAGAAATTGATTTCGGGAGACAAAGGCGCCTTTCTGTCTTCGGCGACTTAGGAGATTTCCCTCGGCGATAAAACCCGACAATGGACCCAAAGAACATATGGGCTGAAAGAGTTCTTTGGAGATTTCCTTCCGAGATTCTTATCTTTCCTAAAGCCCAAAATACTTGTTTGTTAGGTGTTGCATGTATTTTTTTCTTTCTTTTTGAGACGATTAAGATTAGGGTTGCTCTAGTGCTGGGCCCGCGATGTCCAGGACTGTTTTGTCAAGTCATTCTGCAAGTTAGGTTGATGATGATATTGTTTACCATGATTTCTCCAGTGAAAATGTTTCCGTTAGTATTGATATCAGCAGAGGGTAGGAAAGGTAGACAGAAAAGCCTCATAACATGTACGCACATTACAAAATGGCGAATAACACGCACATGACAGCGCATGCAGCGCGTCCTCCGCCCTAGCCTTCGCGCGGGTAGGCCGGCTCATCTTACTAGATCCATATCCCAGTTGCCATGTCGCCAGAATGCGTTTGCTTTATGCGCCCATTGTTGTGGCACCGAAGGCACACGCGCACTTGCCCCCTGCAGGGAAAGGGATGCCAGAGCGACGGGACTGTGTCACTGTGTTTGTCTAACAGGTAGCGGACGGACAAGTGTTGTTGATCCTTCCGTCAGTAGGGGTTACCTGGAGGTTAATGAGTAAGACTAAAGGACAAGGAAGAGTTTGCTAAGGGACTCTTTTGTCCAATTCCCGAAGAAGCCTAACGGTACGCCAGGGTACACACTAAGCTCATCTTGCTGACGAACAAGTTCTGCTCGAGGTGTGTGCTTTAGTAGCCTTTTTTGTGTGCCAGCCCGGGAAGCCTCCCCAAGATTCTTTCTTTTCCGCTTTTATTTCGCTTAAAGTCTCTCTTTTTTGTTGTCTCGTTCGGGCCTTTCATCTGCTTCGCTTCGTCTTTTCTTCACGTCACAGCGACAGAATTGCATCCAGCATTTCCTTCTCTCTGATGGCCTGGGATTTCTATGACTCAGGACGGATAAGATTACCTGAATCTGAAATCGAATGAGGATATTTAACCTCAGCGATGTTCCGTTAAGCGAGTCTCGTCCGGGTCAGACAAGTAAAGCGTAGCTGTTTTCTCTTTTCCGAAGTCAGTGGTCGCATTTGTATGTATATGTTTATCTCGTTGGCGTATTTGCCAGTCCAACAGTAAAACACCTTAGCCAGATGATAGATTGAGTGCACGGTCGGGGGAGAGTAAGGAAATCCGGCCATGTTGCCTCTGGTGGCTTAGCCTCCTCTTGGTCCGGCACGCAAGCTGGTTTTAACATGGTGGTCACGGCTCTGCTTGGAGCACTGATAGACCTCGGTAACCGGAACCGAGCATTATAGTGGGGCTAGTTTATGAGATTTGATTCTCTTTAGTATCTTGTGCCAATCACTGCTCAACGAAGAACGGGATTTGCGGTACATCGTATTATAAAGGGAATATTTTGTATCATGAAGGATGTAAAAGCGGGAGTCGCGCAGGAATGCTCTCACACGCACACGCACACGCGCACACAACACAACTCGTCAGTAGCCCGCGCATTCCAGACAAGGTTGGGCGCGGGTCATCCAGAGTTGTTCTAGCCTCTCTGGCACCCACACCAACCCACGGCGCACGCTGGGCTTTTCTCCCCACTGACCTAGCCCTGTTCAGCCCTTTCCCTAGCCACAGACCGCCCTCTATCCATCTGGCCTTCTGCGCTTCTCCCCCTCGCTTGCTTACGGGGCCTTCCTCTCCCTTTTCGCTGACGGGGAGCCCACAGGGGAGTGCGGGGGAGCCGTGTCTCGCGGAGGACTCAGGTGCTGACCTCAGCCTCATGCCAGGCATTCTTCCTGGTCTCGCCGAGCGCCATCTGCCTGCTACATAATTTGCTGCTTGATATATTGGGTCCTACCCCCCCCCCACTACCCCAACCCCCACTTCAAAAATGCATGATCACGAGGAAAGGTGTGTGCGAAACATATCGGCATGCGAATAAAGTTACTTGCGCTGCTATCTTGCATGCATGCCAGGAAGCATATGCAACTTTGCACGTATTCGATTTAAAAAGTGCATTGCATGAATGGTAGGTTAGGGCTCAATTTAGATGCCAGTGGTAACTTTATTTTTGCAGGTAGTTGTATTCACGTCAGCATTGTAGGAAAAGCATGCATGCATAGACCTACGTGCACACACACTCACATTCACACACACACGCACACACTTACACAATCATATATGTGCCAACCAGTGACGAAAAGAAATGCAAAGCCCTTTTTATTAGTTAATTTGATGCTGATGTCTGTCGGAACAACAGTTGTAAGACCATGTCTGCAATACGCCAACAGAAAAAAGATGCGTATGCAACATCGTCGGAATTTGTTGTTTTTAATTAGTTGGTGAGACTAGCCCCGCCCCCGCCTCAGTTGGCGCCGGTGATTGGCCGGAGCCTTATGTTATTGCTTGTAATTTGCTGCGAGGTAACGAAGCTCCTCCCACGCCATGCTTCCAAGTTGCTAATTTGTCTTCCTCCCGGAGCGAGCGGCTGAAACGGGCTGACTTGAGGGGGCCGAAGGAAATGCCGGCAGTAAGTGGCCATTAGTAAAACCTGCGTCGGCGAGAGCTATTAAGGAAATTCCTGAACGCGATCACACTTCGGATCGGCGAGGCAGGGCGGAATAACGAGAGCCGGCCGCGAAAGACGACAGAGCGGCGCGCGGTTTCGTATGCGGCGGCCGGCCTCGTGCGCGGTAGCGGCGAGGTGATGGACCGCGACTCGGACTGCGGATTCGAACAGGCGAACCCGGTGAACCATAGCTCGTGTAAGTGAACCGGGACTATCAGATTGGGAATTTAATTTGAATACTGAAATGTTGACTGGAGGACGAGGTTCCTCTTTTGGGATCTTGTTTGTTTATCATTTGATTTTGAGGATGGGTATAGAGAACCGCCGACGGTCGGGACACGTTGACGCTGTGAATTCAAGATTTCTCTCTCTCTCTCTCTCTCTCTCTCTCTCTCTCTCTCTCTCTCTCTCTCTCTCTCTCTCTCTCTCTCTCTCTCTCTCTCTCTCTCAAAGTAGACGCGCAGATGGCTGTTCGAGGGGAGAGCACCCCCTCCCGTGCAGCGCCGGATGCGATCCTGTTGTGGGAGCTGAAGCCGCAGGGTTGCTAACCCCTTGGGCAGCACTGCACTGGCGTCTGGATTTGTGTATTTGCATTTAATCTGATTTATTTGCATAGCGTGTCTTTCTCTGTTTGCTTTGATTGTTATTTAGATATGCTCGCTAACGGTAACCGCGGATATCAGATGGAATCCAAATGAACATCATCGGGACGTTGTGCTATTAGGGAGAATTCACAATGAGAATTGATGTGTCGAGACTCGATTTCATCCCGAATGTACGCGAGTGTAATCATACACCCGATGTCAATATGTTTGTCAATCTATCCAACGAGGTTATTCGGTTCGGGTCTATGTATTTACATCTGCCCAGCGTGATATGAACATGTCTATCAATCTATCTACCGCGCGGGAGATTATTCTTACACCTCCCCAGCTCTGACTAAGCGCCAGTCGAAGGACCACGCACAGATAGAGACAAAAGATGGATCCACCTCTGTACAAATAGGGGATGAGGAGCCGTTACATTCGAAACAGGAAGACGCCCCCCCCCTCGCCCTGTCACTTATCTTTCACATTACCGGTAATACTGCAGTTCTCACCCTGTTTACACGCCCTCGAGCATCAGAATGAATCTTTGATCTGGGAGGAGAATGCATGATGCAGTTGGCATGGCTTAGAGATAAGAAAAAAATAGGAGGAAACTATAATTCATTAGCGGTTGGCCGTGAGCTGTATACAAACACGGATAATGCCTTTGTTTGCAATGCTTGCAGGGACGACCGCCCTTGCAACAAGATTTTGAGGGGAGAGGGAATCGAGCGAGGGGGAGCACGATGTTGATGGACGTTGCAAGGGAATGCACCGATACTTTCCCTCTTTTTCACGGTCTTCGTATTTGCATATACTTTGGCGTCGGAGGAAAGGATGGGGTGGTTGGTGCGCTGTTCGAGTTCGTTTGCCAGGTTCATTAGGGAATGAACCATTACAGTACCAAGGCTCTCTGACCCGCTCGAAGAGGCGTCAATAAATGTATATCATCATAAAACTTGTTTTCTCCCACGGACGAGCGGTATGTGCGAGCTCTCTCCTCTCCTCCCCCATTCATTAGTATTCGCTCTCTCTCTCTCTCTCTCTCTCTCTCTCTCTCTCTCTCTCTCTCTCTCTCTCTCTCTCTCTCTCTCTCTCTCTCTCTCTCTCTCTCTCTCTCTCTCTCTCTCATGTTCTCTTTCTCACACGCCCACGACACGCCCCCCCCCCCCCCCCCCCACACACACACCCTACCTCTGTGTGCGTGTATTTAAATGCCAACGAACATTTACCTTCAGAGAATGACGGTTTCGCTCCATCGTCATCTGTAGCTTATGTTGAGTGGTTTAAAATATCTTTTGTGAAACTTCCCGGGACTAAAATAATGAATTTGAGTAATGGAAAGCTTGTTCGTTTTTTAATAGAGGCTAATCTTTTATAAACGGGAATGAGAGGAGACCCATCGTCTCGGCAAAGGAAATTTACCCATGTTCAGATTATGAAGTTAAAGAATATCATGTTTAATGGTATAGCTACGAGGGTGCGCGGTAACCGAAGAACAAGGGAGAAGGGTAAGGGGCTAGGGGTAAGAAGCAAGGGGTATGGGGGCTAGGGGCAAGGGTAAGGTTTAAGGGGTAAGGGGCATGGGGCTAGGGGTAAGGGGTAGGAAGCAAGGGGTATGGGGCTAGGGGCAAGGGTAAGGTTTAAGGGGTAAGGGGCATGGGGCTAGGGGTAAGGAGCAAGGGGTATTGGGTAAGATTTAAGGGGTAAGGGGCAGCCCATGTCAGATGGCTCGGAGTGATGGTTTGAGACTCGCACTCAACAGACGGACTGACTAGGATGTAGATAATTGCAGTCAGACTAATTGCTGGTAATTTAGATCATAACTAGAGCTGTTAGCGCGGCGGTCATCTCTCCTTTCCAGCCTCCCCGCCCGCATGGCCACGAAGGCTGCTGTTGGTGTGTTGGAGACGGGGGGAAATGATGGAGGAGGATGGTAGTGGCGGGGATGGAGAGGTGACACGAGGGAAGGAGAGAGAGAGAGGGAACACACGCGAAGAAAGAGAGGAGAGAAACGAAAGTGAGAGCGAACAAGCGCATGGGAAATAAATCATGATGAGAATGGAAGGGGTGGAGAGAGAGAGAGAGAGAGAGAGTGGGAAGGAAAGCGAGTGAGCGACGAGGGGAGGGCGCTGGGTAGAAGACCTCGGGGCGGGCGTGGGAGAGACGGGCGTTGCGATGCGGGAAGGGGCGCGGAGGGGACGACAGCCACAGCATGTGCAGGAGAGGTCCTTGCTGTGCTGACGTGCTTGCAGTGTGGTGCGTTTAGGGAGGGGGAGGGAGACGGATGGGACGCCGGAGTGAGGGGGAGAGGGAGGGAGGGGGAAGGGAAGAAGGGGGGGAGGGAGGAGACAGGAGAGGGGGGAAGGGAGAGGGATGGGACGGGGGAGTGGGAGGGAGGATGCGAGGGAGAGGAAAGGAAGGGGTGAGAGATCGAGAGGGCGAAGGAATGGGAGAGAGATAGAGAGAGGGAGAGGGAGAGGAAGGAAGAAAGCGAGAGAGGGAGGGCGATGGGGGGAACAACAGATATTGATAATGAAGAAATAATGATAATAAGCGAGAAAGAAAGAGAGAAAGGCGAAATATATCCGACCGTGGGCAGCAAAATTGCGCCCTTTAAGCCCTTGTCAAATCACGAATATCATAACTCTGAGTGACAGCGACAGCAACGACCTCAATTGTGAGAGACGAGAGAGAGAGACGTTTGAATGGAGGGGGAGAGGGAGAAGAGAAATAAAGACGTAAAGGGGAAGAAACAGGAAGTGGGGAAAATGTTATTAGGTTGCGGGGAGGAAAGGTGAAGCCAGGTCATCAAGCTTCGCTGGATATGAGGCGGCCGTGTGTTGTTTGTTTGATTTGAATTTGCACTTTATTAGCATCGTCGTTTTGGTTCGTTGTAGCTGTGTTTAGGCATGATATTGATTCTTAGAAAATATAGATTCATGTCCGAAGTATAGAATAAAAGATATATTACCTATTTAATGTAGCTCAACCTTATTTATATCTAAAAAAATGAATGCACTTGTCACACCGCCATCATCTAGATCCGCCTCTCCAGCGAGGAAGAGCGGAGTGATTAAGAAATGAGCGCTCTGCGGGGAGCCTGGAATCAGATTAAGATCTTTTCTTCTCACAGAATCGCTTAAGTGAATCAGTGTCTGCATCGCCCGGGTCATAGGTGCGCATCCTGCCTCGCTTGGGCACCTCACTTGCCACTTACAATCCGATTCGTGGGTGTTGGCGCTGACCGTTAGCCTCTGAGGATTTGTTGCTAATCATGACACCGCTGAGAGGACGGGGATTATGAAGATTTTCGCTCATTTTGCGGCGGTCATCACGAACGCGTTTTCTTTAAATTCTTGCAGGCAGTTGTAAAGGTGTTTATGAGCGGGTGTTACGATGGCCCCAGCGAGCGCCAAACCACATGTTTTACATTTTTGAATTTCTGGCTTCCTTACTCAGCTTAATATGACAGGCCGGGGCATTATGGTCAGGACCTCAGCATGCTAACTGGACGAAGATGCCAGAACTGACAAATTCCTCGTAACGGTCGTTCTGTTTTGCAGTTGTTTTCTTCTTTTTTTGCGCGTGAAAGCCGGAGAGGGAGAGGGAGAAGAAGAAAAAAGCGTCGTAGTTAGTATGCAGAAGACAAGCTCATTCGCATCAGTATTGCACTCTGCTGTTTAGGCGCAGACAGAGCTGGAGCGAATGCCTCGGATATCTCGTTCTGAAGAGAAAGAACATGCTGATAGAAAGGAAAGAGAAAGAAGATACTGCTTTTGAAATAATCAAAAAACGAAGCTGAAAACATTGATTTTATGTCTCGCCGGAGTCGCTTCCTAGGAAGGGGCGGCACGCTGTCTGATGACCAGATCCACAAGCATTTATGACATCCTCTTAACATGTTACAGCGGGCGGGGGGAGGGGGAGGGGGAAGGGGGATGCGCGGTCGAGGGAAGGAGAAGAACAAGAGGAATATAAAAAATAAAGTGGAAGGAGGGGCGGGAGTGCTGGTAGCGAGTGATGTTTGGAGGAAGCGGGAGGTGGGTCATGGGATAGCCTTTGGTCTTAGGAATGGGGATGGTGGCAGGGGAGGGGGCATGGGGCAGGGGGAAGCTAGAGGGAAGGGGGAGGGCAGTCGGCGTTCGTGTGGTAAGGAGGGAGGTTGTCACGCTGGCAGGAGGTGGTGTTTACACTTTCTTTTGTTTCTGTTTTATAGCCTTTTGCCCGCAGCAGCGTGTTTGTAAATAGCGGAGAGTTGGTAGTTGAAGTGTCGGTCGGTTGTGAGGAATGCTGCGAGGGCCTGAACCGGGCTCTTGGAAGACGCTTCTGAAGGAGGCCTTTTCGTGGTCACTTGTAAGCCTATTTCTCTGATTGTTCTTCTTTCAGATATGCCTTTTTGCGAATTTTTACGAATCATATTTTTCAACTGATTACAAAAAGGCTTCGAAATGGTATCACAGAAATGAGGTGTGATTTCTCTCTCTCTCTCCTTCCTCTCACTCTCTCTCCTTCCTCTCTTTCTCTCTCTCCTTCCTCTCTTTCTCTCTCCTTCCTCTCTTTCTCTTTCTTCTCTTCCTCACAATAGAACAGCCGCAGAACATGCAGGCACAAATAACCGGGAATTTCTCACTGGCACCATAAACCAGACCATAAAGTGCCCGGGGATTTAGCTGTCTTCGGGTCCCCGGGTGTGCGAACAACAGGGCCCGCGAGGAAGTGCCGTCGCCTCCTTCAGGATAAAACAGAGCATAGCCGACTTCTTCCCCGCCCCCCCCCCTCATCACCCTCCTGCCGATGTCATGGCGGCATGATTAGTGAACAGAGAGATTACAAAGAAGAGGGAGATTACAGCGCGCGCCCCCTCTCCTCGATCCCCTCTATCCCTCTATCCTCCTAGACCGGGATTAGCCGGGATTAAGAGCGGTGGAGCAAAGGTTCCCCGACACGCATTCTCTTCTCTGTTGTGGGCTTTAGAGGGGGAGGAGGAGAGGGAAGGAGAGGGAGAGAGAGGGGGGGGATGGAGAGGGAGAGAGACAGGGGGGATAGAGAGGGAGAGAGGGGAAGGGGGATGAAACAAAACGAGGAAGTTAGTAAGAGCGGAAGAGGAAGGTTTATAAGTTGTGGAAGTTATGGGGGCTGAACGGAGAGTGTGAAGCGCGATGTCGTGTTGTGGGAGATGTTGGCGAAGGTGTAAAACAATTAAAGGCAATTAAGGGAATCGACTTGGAAATTTCCCTAGCCTTATGCGCTGATATGGTGTCCTCGATTGGGATATGTTATACACTTCCGTGGAAAATGTTACTCTCTCTCTGTCTCTCTTTCTCTATCTTTCTCCCTCTTTCCCTCCCTCCCTCCCCCCTCCTCCTTCCCTCGTATCTTTCTCTTACACACACACACACACACACACACACACACACACACACACACACACACACACACACACACACACACACACACACACACACACACAGCACCCAATTTTTAAAAGCGTCGGCAAAACCTTCCTTTACGAGAGTCATAGCTGGAGGGAGATCACCTGGATGCTGCGGGTCACACGGACACACACGGGCGAGCGGTACCGAAATGAGTGCGCTCGTAGGACGGTGTAGGCGATGGGTGGTAATAACAGGTTTCTTCTCTTTCTCTCCTCGTTGCTCCCCCCCCCCTCCCCCCTCCGAGCTCCTTGGCTCCTGGCAACGCGGGTCACACGTGTGCCTCTAATCAGGCTCGCCCTCTCTGTATCCGAGCCGGAGACAGGAATGATTGGATTGATCGGGTCTGATTAGGACGTGGAGGGAATCCGCAGCGCACTGCTTAGTCTCCGGGCTTAATGGATTGGGCCGCGAGCACAAGGGGGTGCCTTTCTGTTTGGTTAATTAGTGTCAAAACCTAATCGCATCGGGGGGATCGCGTTTTGTTCCCCCGAGCGCTGGTACACCGGGGATCTTGCCAGCTGGATTTACCCCTTTTATTGCGTGTTATCCATGCTTGGTATTTCTTGTTTTATTTGTCCGTTATGTTTGCAGACTCGACATATTTCCTCTGCCGAACACAGAGCCTGGGTTGTGTGTGTGTAATTTTATGTTGCTGCAAATAAAAACTTTTAGGTATTCTTGATATTTTTCATTCTTAGCGAGGAATGCGTATTTGAGGACGGGAACGTAAAAACCCATCTTGGAATTCTAGGTTGATCCATCCAGAAGATGTTATCTGCAAGGTGACATCCTCACCTCGAAGCCAGCTGCACGTGTTGCCATCCACTACAAGACAGAATGCTGTAAAATACAAGAGCTTGCTTTGAGAGCCGTTTCGTGTCGTCTGGGCCTTGGACTCAATACCCTGGAATGGCACTTGGCACCAGAGTCCAAGGTCACGCTGTTGACCATCTTGTGTGGTCGCTCAAGGCTGGTCATTTCACCCCAGTAGCACCACTCTCGAGAACCCGAGCTCAGCCTCATAGAGTGTAATAACATATGGAGCGAGTGATTATGTTCGTGGTGGTTAAAGCCACTCTATACGGGATGTGTTTCAATTAGATCGCCAGGTATTCAGGTGTGAGCGAGCGTCGGGATTGGCCAGACGGAGTTCCTCTTAATGATATCGTTCTGTGTGACTTTTATGTACACGTAGGAATTTTACGGGCCCGGCGTGCATTTATAGGGGCGCATTTATGATCCTTCGTTATAGAATCCAGAACACCATCAAGCCAAACAGAGATAACGCGAATAGAAGAGGTGGCTCCGTGCGTCGCCTCCTGCTGCTATTTTGCCAACCCGCGTTTTTTCTTCCCCCGTATGTAGGTCATACGCGAACCGGAGCAACCACGTGCTTCGGACAAAAAAAAGTAAAACATTCGGCTTAGATATCGTTGCACATTCTTCGTACGTGACAAAGTACTTGGTGTAAGCGACGCGTGTGGTTCCCAGGACTTGGGAGGGAGAGAATAAATGGCACGCTGGTTGTGTTCGAGGACGTCGCTCTCGAGCTAATGAGAGTCGGCAACAGCTCATGTTTCCCATAAGCTCCGGGCTCAGGCGGGAAAGTTCTTAGGTCTTCTCGGAACACCACCTTGCTTCTTTATTTTTGTCGTTCCGAGGATGCTGTAGCGAGGCAGTTCCAGTGAAATGGATGTCAGAGCGAGTCGGAAAACACCCGGGAAACACATATTAAAAAGAAAGTTTTGGTCTTGAGAGTAGCGGTAGATCGAGGACCCGCCCGGTTGTTTAATGCCCTCAAATCCCTCGCAGACGCTCGCGATCTCGGGTTCAGTTGAGACTCGGCGAATCTCAGCACCAGCGTGGCTCGTCCTGTCCACCAGCCAGATTTTTTTGTTCCATAACTTTGAACTCGACCTCCAAATTACGGTCATACTTCATTACCCAAGGTCCTGTAGGGCGAGGCTTGCGTGCTCACCCTCGCCCTCCCTCCTCCTCCTGCCCTTTACCCATCCCTGGCGCCATTGGCATATTTACACTAATTACAGAGAGATCCTCTTCCCAGACTACCAACAGGATGTGGCCGATCTGTTCTCAAAACAAACGCGGCGTTTTCGGGGCTCGAGCGGCGGGACAAGAGTGTGGATAGTCTGAGAGTATAAACACGAGGATCTTGTTTTCACGGCGGTTTTTCCTGCGAGGGTTTTAATGGCGGAGTAACTTGTTTTTTAATTTCATTTCCCGGTAAAAAGTGGAGGAATGGCTGTATTAGAACGACTGGTTTTGTTTATTATTTATCGGAAGAGAGAAACTCGAAGAAGGCATAAATGAAATAGTTAGGGACACGTTTCTGCTCCGTGTGGTGGTTCCTAATCCCAGGACTCCGGTAGCAGGGGAGTAAATAAATACGCCATTGTATCACACTCTTCTCAGAGAGGATTATCACTTCAAATAGATCTCCATCGAGTAAACACCCCCAGATGCCATAGTCTAGGTCTCTACCGAAAGATATAAATCTGTCAGCTCGTATCTCTCTTAATCCCAAGACTCGATATCGGATATTCGACCTTATCTGCGGATAATTTTGCGTGCCTCGAGAAGCGTCGCCGAGCCAGACTCTGGGGTCTGGCCGAGGTTTCATGTCTGTCTGTCCGGGCAGAGGTGGTCTTTACCTGCAGTTGATTGCTATTTATGGCTCTTGTCATTCGTCTTCTGCTGCAGGTGGCTGATCTCCGGAATGAGAGGGGGGCGTCCTGTACGAAGTGGTGTCTATGGGCAATTGGCGTGTGCAGCTGGCTCGCCTCTGCAGCTGGTGCCCGCCCTTTCACTCAGCATCTCGATCAACGAGGACTTCTGCCCTCGAGGTGCAGATTTATATCGTGCGGGGGACACTTGGCCTCGGTGGGGTCTCACGCTCAGCTGAGATCGAGGTCCAGGCGTCGCCAGCTGCGGGAAACAGAGCTCGGAGGACAAAGGCTTAATATTTGGCGTGAATGTTACATCCGGGGTTTCATATGACAGTCCAGGAGGGGCGAGATGTCGATAATTGGGCTCGACTTTCTCTCTATATATCTATCCGTCCATCTATCCATCCATCCATCTTCCTATCAAGCTCTATGTATTGTCTGTCAAACTGCCGTGTACCTATCTGTCAATATCTCATTTATCCATCTCTGTTACCCTCTGCATTATACATATGTGTGTGTGTGAGTGGGGACCTTGTTACACGGTGAACTCCATCCCATTTGTTCCATCCATCTGCATTTAGATCAATATTTGCTCTGATAATCCCCAAACACAACGCCCAACCGAAAAGGGATTTTAGAAAGCGGCGGTAAGGCTCTGTCAGGTCCCAGACATCAGGGATTGAATACCGTTATCAAAAATAACCCATACACTACAGGAATTGCGATTGACTTTTTTCCCTTTTTTTTGCGAAATGACAGCTTATTAACAAAAGCTTTTTTGTCCAAACTATCCACAATTCCGGATCTTTGGTGCAGAGAAGCCAGAGCGGAATCTCACACTTTCACGAAGCTGTACAAAGTAAACGAAACCTTATACCCCTATGATGGACACGCAGCCCCAGTACGGTCTGTAGACACCGGCAAACATCCCCTGTTAATCCTGTTAGAGCGGCCAGCTTCCTCCAGGTCCAATTATTGCGGTTTCCTTATTATAAACGCACTCAGTACGCTCGCCCCTACGTAGTCTTTCATTTCCATTGTGTTCTTGCTACGGCCGAAAATCACTTGTGGTATTTATAGTTTTTTATCACTTTAAAAGCATCCGAAGTCTTGATTTGCATGCCATTGAGTCAAAATAGAATAGATTCATGATTTTATGCTTCACACTTTTTTTCTTGTCTTTTTTTCACTGATGGGTGTATTCGATTGGCATTTTTATTTGCAGTTCGGTGAGTAAACACGTTCAGGGTTTTTTCCAGTCTCCCCCACTTTTGCCTTATCTCCCCGCCATCAGACTCGCACACTCAATCATCGCATGAACCCCCCGACACTGCATTCCCCCTCTCCCCCTTCCCCTCCCACCCCCCTCCGGTCTTTCATTTCCCGTCGCCGAGTCCTCCCTTTCCTGTGCCATTCAGACATTCTTCCTCTGCTTCTGTCCTCATAACAGTTCTTCCTCCTCCCCTATTTTCCCTCTTTCCCTTGTCCTTTCGTACCCTCATCCCCCTACCTCCCCTACCCGTCCTCTTCCCTCCCTTCCTCCTACAGCCCCCCCCCCCCCCGTACCCGTCCTCTTCCCTCCCTTCCTCCTACAGTCCCCCTCCCCTGACGAAAGGTATTCACACACCCCGCATTCCCCAAAAGCAGGAAAATGATGGACTGACTTAAAAGCCCGTTTGTGGCGGCCGCGGGAAGCAGGAAGACCCGGGAAAGATATACGATAGTCGCCAGCCCTAATCACTGGGTCTTGTAGTTTTTTCTGCGAATTGAGATTCATTTCAGATAAACTTGTTGGAAATTAGATTCCTATCTCTCTCTCTCTCTCTCTCTCGCTCTCTCTCCCTCTCCCTCCCCTCCATCTCTCTCTCCTTTCCCCTCCATCTCTCTCTCCTCTCCCCTCCATCTCTCTCTCCCTCTCCCTCCCCCTCTTCCTCTCCCTCCCCCTCTCCCTCTCCCTCTCCCTCTCCCTCTCCCTCCCCCTCTCCCTCCCTTCCCTCTCCTTTCGTCCTCTCCCTGCCTGTCCCTTTTCACTCTCCTTCCCTCTCCCTCCCACCCTGTTACCTCCCACTGCCCCCCTATTCCCTCCCTCTCCCTCTCATCTGCCTGATTTCCTGGACGTGCGAGACCCGTCCCGGAGATTCCCACAGCGCCAAATAAGGTCTACGTATCTCATGCAATGCCGTTTCCTGGGTCGATGCACTTAGCAACGCCGGAGTTTTTGTAGAGCCACGGTTAGCGGGTCCGCGGCGGTGGGCCAAGGTATGCGCGGCCCGGCACCTCCGCTCCTCGGCCGCGTCGGGTAGGGGTCCGCCTGCGTGCGTGCCTGACGCCGGCCACGTCTGCCTTGACCTTTCCCGCGGGCGGCGTCGGGGGCGGGAGGAAGGTGGTAACAATAGCATGGCAATAGCAGTGACTGTTCGGATGGAGATGGATAGGTGATTGGGATGATATTGATGATGGTAATAATGGTGATGGTGATGATAGTGATCATGATAATTATAGTATTTCATTATTATTATTATTATTATTATAAATATTATTATTATTATGATAATTGTTATTATTATTATTTTACTGTTGGTGTTGTTACCATTAAGATGATAAAATAATTGTGGTAGTGATAAAAATTATAGTGATAATGATAATAAAAATAATAATATTACATTATTATTCTTTCACCATCATCATCATCATCATCATGTGAATGAAGATAGTAATCATAAAAGTTTTTTTGCGCATTTTGGCTGCCGTAGACATTCTACAAAGCAAAAACATTTCCACGAGTGCTTAATGCATATGTATTATATGCTAATCGAAAAGCGAATATTTCTCAAGCACAAGTGTATATTTTACCTTCCCGAATTCCTGGTAGAAATAAATGTCCAGAGATTAGTAGCAATTTACAGTTATAATATTAGAGAATGAGAGGCGAGGAAAAGAGCAGACGCGGGCGCATGGTCCACCTGCATGACTTACTTTGCTCATAACCCACAGTTAGGAAACATTAACCCCGATACTGCTCTGGTTCAAGGCGGGTTTACTCATCTCGTGTTCCCTCCACCCCACCCCTTTCCATCTCTCTCCCTCCCCCATCCCCTTCCATCTCTACCCCTCCCTCCCCCTATCCCGATTCCGTTTAACCCAGCAGTCCCATGATCTTCACCTCCGTGTCTTCGCTAACCTGTCAAGCACGCCCTGCCCGCCATTGGACTTGCACTGGGCGGCGTCACTTCCGAGTTCCCTCTTTAAAGTGTCTCGGTCGCACGTAGCCGTCATCGAGAGCTTTCCCTCCTTTTATATGCACCACTTTCCCTTCTTGGTTGGCGCCGAGACCTTCTCCGAACAACTCCGCTTATGTTTCCCTTGCAGTCGTTTTCCATTGCTTTCCTAACTTCTACTTTCCCTCCATGCTACGCTTACTACCTTTTCTTTCCTCCATGCGATCCATACTACTTTTTCTGTTTGCTACCCTAACTAACTTTTTTACTCCATGCGGCCCTTACTACCATTTCCCTTCCATGCTACCCTCACTACCATTTCCCTTCCATGCTACCATAACTACCATTTCCCTTCCATGCTACCCTCACTACCATTTCCCCTCCTAACTACCGTCTTTGCTTCCTGCTGCTCTTACTACCGGTGCCGTTTTCTTCCCCCCTCTCCTTTGCCACACCCCTTCCCCTTCCCCCTTAACCCTCACCCTTTCATTGAACGAATCCCTCCTCCCTCCCTCCTCCCCCAAACCGCTGCCCCCTGCCATTCCTCACCCCCCGCGCCAACATTCCTCCGCCACTGTAAATCTTAGCCTAGCGCCCACTGCAAATTGATATGTAAATAGCCTTACGGTGAGACCCGGTTTCTATGGCGCTGCCGCTCCTTGCGGATTGAGTTTCCGGCACTCGGTCGGGCGGGAAGGATGGCTGTAAGGATGTCATATCTGTCTCTAACTGAATCGATTATTTGTGAAGGCATATGCTGGGTGTTTGCAGTTTTTGCAGATATAGATGTGAATGGAAACTATTTTATGAGGTTTATTTTGGCCGTTACACTTTTTTTAGACGATAAATTAAAAGATATTTTATACATTTTTAAGAGAGAATCTACCTCACTTATTTATTTCTTTTCGAGAGTTCCCAATGGGCGTCCGTTACGAAGCAGCCGTGGCAACACCTGGCTTGTTTCCTCGTTATGGTTACCTGGTGACAATTGTCTGTATCTCGTGTCTGACTGCTGGAGCGTTGGGGATCGATAGGCCTTTCTTTTCGAGCGTGTTGTTGCGTTAGAAAGATTATTTTATTTTATTTTTATTCTATTTTTCATGCTTTTTCTCATATAATTTACAAATCCTTTAACCACAGCATTGTCTTCAAGTTACTACCAGTAGCCATAATTGAGGGAAATAACTTGATGGGAAAATGTCGAAATTACGTGAGAAGACATGACGTAATCTTTCCGTGCATTTGTTCTGGCTGCGTCGCCGCATCACGAATGGGACTCGTGTTTTATTCGAAGCAAGTCAGTCGTACGAACGTCTTTTGTGGAAGGGTGAAAGGAAGGCTACTGGCAGAGTGCGTTTCGACCTCCCGCGTGTTGCAACTGGAGTTCTTTATGGTTTGTTCTCTCTGCAAGTCATCCATTTACCGTAGGAGTACATCGCCGTATAAGCTATCTTTTTTTTATAAAGCATTTTGATAAATGTATTTGGCGTTTGGTAGTATTAAACATTGTCTCCTTCTTTGTTTGTGTCTTCTTTGGGCGTGAAATCTATCACACTCAAGGAAGGAGATTACTGAGGCGGGGACGGAAGTCTAGTTCTTCCGGTGACAATATTTCACAGGGTGACACTTTTGTTTTTGTTTCGTCTTTTTTGCTCCCATGATTACGGTCACCAATTCACACGAGAGATTTTTCCCGTCTTTGTCCTGCTTTATGGTCTGATTTACTGGTAGTCGAAGATATCCTCGTTTTCCTTTTTGATTATACTCCTCTCCTTTCCATTTTTCTTCTAACTCCTTTGTCTTTCCCCTCTTCCTCTATCTCTCTCCTTTCTCCGCAACCACAACCAATCGAAATGGCTTTTTTCATTCCTTTTTTTCCCATCCACTGACTGCCATAATCATCCTCTCAAACCCGACCAACTCCCCTCAGGATCAGTTTGCCGGACAGTCAGTCTAATGAACTCCCTCTCCCCTCACTCAAATCACCCCGCCCCCTCCCTCCCCCAACCCTCTGCCCCCTCCCCACGCCTGCCATTATCGCAGGCAACGATCAGCGCCCACGTGATGGCCCTCATGGGAGCAGCTGTTGTTGTCTTCGTGCCAGGGAGGAACAGGCCACTAAGTGATAATGAGAGATGGGGAAAGGAGGGCTGACACGGAATGATGTGAGGGGAAGGGAAGGGGAAGTCATGTCGTGGATTGGATGAGGGACGGCCACTCGCTCATTCATTCATTCTCTCTCTCTTTCTTTCTTCCAGTTGCTTTCTCTCGCTCTTCCATTCCGTGTGTGTACGTGTGCAAGGTCTATATAAGTACTATATAAGTACTTATAATAGACCTTGTGCATGTGTGCGTTCGTGCGTGCGTGTGTGCTTTCGTATGCTCGTTTGTGCATGTGAAAACAGAGAGAGAGAGAGAGAGAGAGAGAGAGAGAGAGAGAGATAGAGAGAGAGAGAGAGAGAGAGAGAGCGGGTGTATATGATTCTTTCATGTCGGAAATTCCCCTTAGTTCCCCACTGTGTATCATATGTTTTTATCTGTATTTAATTACAATCCCCGAGAGAGTCGATTTGCCATAAATTGCAGAGAAGTGAGTCAGAGGCCAGGGTCAGGTACCTCTTTTTCCTCCTCCTCTCTCTCTCCTCCCCTTTTTTTTTATCCGCGTATATAAATGCAAGACTTTTTTATACGCATTCATTTTACTCTTGTCTCGTCCAAACCCGCTTTTGTGTACGGGAATAATCAATATCTGGATCCCCATCCCCCTTCCCCACCCTCCCCCCTTCCCCCTCCGTCCCATCGCACTCTTGATTATCTTAATTAGTTATTGCGTGGTTATTACGTCCCCCCCCTCCCCTTTTAGCGGTCAGAGGGAGGGGAGGGATGAGGGTGATGGGGGTTTAGGGGGGGGGGGATGAAGGGTGAGCCACGTGCAGGTTTTACAATGAAACAACAACAGCGTGACAAGGAGGTGGTTTATATGCGGTGTTGTGAAAAGAGGCGGGAATGTGTGCAAATATGACTTCATTTTTGGTTGTGTTAATGACCTTTTCGGGTTTTCTATGAGAGAGAGAGAGAGTGGAATAGAAAGGGAAAGAGAAAGAGAGGGAGGCAGATAGAAAGAACCGCTCTTGAATGGTTGGCTTGATCATATCAGGCGCCGCTCCAATTCCTCCTCGTTTCCAAATGTAAGGAACTCCATAAGGTCAGTGCACCGATGATGAAAAGGTTTCCAGCCCGGGTCCCCATAAATGTTGCGATTGCAGAATTAGTCATTAAACCCATTTAGATTCAAGTATTTCTATTTCTAAAGAAGAATGCGCCAGCCTCCAGGCATCTACATACTTCCTGCTGAGAGGAGTATACAATTATGGTCATAAACTGTATAGCTGACTTTCTCCGGTGGGGTATGCCGCGGCGCTGGTACCGCTGATATCTGGTTCTTGGGATTTGCCGTGGTTCTGGTACCGCTGATGATGCCCGGGCAAAACTGAGATAGCTTGAAACCTAATTATTATGGAAAGTCGGCTAGCATGTTAAGATTATCAAAACATAGGTATCTAAATGTTCCTTGATTTTTACAACTCCGCGTCAAAAACAGTGTGGTTAAGGTAACTGTATGAACCAGTTCCTCGCCAGGTAATAATGTGTTGAAATGATGTGTTGATCCCTGGAGGCCGGTGGTCCGCGGGCGGGAGAGGCGGAGGTGGCGCCAGGACGGACGGCGGGGCGGCAATCAATTATGGTGGTGCTGCCCTCTGACGGCCGACGTCGCAAACACGCCGGATGTTTTCCTCGCGAATTATTACCCCTTTCGAGGCGTGTCCTTTTTGTCTGTTGTCGGAAATGGTAATGGACCTTTGTATCGATGACGAGGTCACAAAATAACGAAACATTAAACGCTGTAAGTGGCAAAAAGCCCTCATTAATCTCACAGGAAAAACATATGCAAAATAAGTTCACGGGAAGCCTTCGACCTCTGTAAGATAAAATCTCTCTGTATATCAGTTCTGAAATCGGATCGCTTAACAAAGACGACGGGAAGTGGGAGAAAATAACTTAGTCTATTAATTAAGAGGTAGCCGAGGAAGTGACATCATTCATTTACATACTCTCCGCCTCATTAGAAAAGATCCCCCAGTCTGGTTTTTATTAATTACTCTGTGGATACCCAAGTCCCATGTGCATTCCAAAGGGAAGATTAAGTAAGCATATGAACTACCCCCTTAAAGAAAAGGGAAGTCGAGATGTTGCGATGCGTTCTTTCAGTAGTTAAGAAACTTCCTCTCATATTCATTCTCCTCTTTAACATAACACGAATGAGGCAACCACATAATGACGAATCGACTGAAGAGCCACAACAGGAGAGCGAGAATGCGCGGCGGCCTCAGAGGGTGGCACCCAGACAGCACGACCACTCATGAGACGTGGCTTGAGGACTTTCTCTCGCTCGCACTTTCTCCGTGAGGCAGCTGGTGGCGTTGGGGTGGTCGGTGTGGCGGGGTGCTAGGGGTGGTTCGGGCAGGTGGTAATAGTAATGATAATCTTGTGTGATGATGGACTAGGCGATGAGTCAAAACGGGAGGATTTATGATTCGATTCGTTGTGTTGGGAGCAGGGCGGCTCGCCAACTCAGTGCCAGTCAAGTTTTTTTTGCGTATAGGTGATGGTTTACTCTATGTCATGTTTATTTCAACTACCGGTTAATTAGGCCTAATTAGTTAAATCAGTACCGTATCTGGAAAGGACAGTGGTCGCACCGTAAACAAGAAAGAATTCCCTCACTGAAAGCCATGTCTTTATCAAGAGGCAACATTGCCAGTTCACTTTTACCACGAGAGCACAACCCAAACATTATATACTTTGTATTTCATTACTCCCAATGCATTTAAACCCGTTGAGTTCCTGTGCATTTCACCCCCGCGTAATACAGTTAGTCAAGCGAACTCCAGCTCTGCGAGGCTAATCTCTCATCTCCCCTTTCTCTCCCTGCAGGTTGGTAGCTGACGTAAGCAAGGTCATGTAGGAGTGGGAGTGGTGCTTTGTAAGTATGGCGGAACGGTTCCTTCCCTGAGCAGCAACAGTTGTATGTAGTACACTGGCCCAACAGCATTTGTGTTGACGCTCTTTATGCAATTTGCATAATCTTGCGTCTTAAATCGTGCGTGTTGGCGCTCGTTGCCTTTTCGGTGGCCCTCTCTGTGGCCGTTTATTCAACGCTGCTTCGGCTCTATTCATCTCTTTCATTTCTTCTCTCCTCTCTCATTCCCCGTCTTCTCTCCGCTGCTTTGGCTCTATTCATCTTCTCTTTCAATTCTTCTCTCCTCTCTCATTCCCCGTCTTTCTCTCCGCGGCTTCGGCTTTATTCATCTTCTCTTTCAATTCTACTCTCCTCTCATTCCCCGTCTTTCTCTTCGCTCCCTTTAGCCATTGGCAAATTGCAACCACCTGGCTAACCGCCTGTTGATTCCTTGCATCTTATCTTTCATTGACTACCAGTTCCACTAGCTGAGCTTGGTGGTACCACTTACCACTCGTAAGATAGGATCATTCACTTACTGGCGCTCTATCTTCCTACGCCTGTGTTCACATCTACCACCTGCTACCCTCCTCCACCCTTCGCTGCCTAAACTCTCTTGCACATACCTCAGCCAGCCGTCGTCCTCCACATGAACCTCCACCCACCTCCACCCACCTTTCACCATCCACCTCCCCCTTGCATTGAGAACCATCCCGCCCCCTTGCTTGTTTATGCTAACGTCTTCTCATTTCCGGTCTCGTCTTATGTATATTTTAATTAGGCATCGCAGGTAGAACAACAGGTGTTTAATTGTCTTTAAAACTGGTCACACACCAAATTGTTCGTGGCTGCGCAAGGCTGTAGCTGCCATTGTCTCCCTCGCTCTTTCGTTCTTCTTTTCTATTCTTATTTTTTCCCTTTATTAATCAGACTCTGTAATGTTAGTTTCTTGCGTTCTTGATTAGTATACTTATCCATCATTTTATTCATGGCGGCTCAATTACTTGATCACGTCGTCGTCCGGAGCTTTCTTTAGTTCTGCATCGTTGGGTTTTACGATATATTTCCTTCACATTTTTCCTCGGTTCGTGCTGCAGACAGGGCTTGGTACTTTTTGTTGATTTGCTTATTCCTTCTCTTTTTTGTATACCTTTTATATTTTTTTCTTCTCTTGTATATTTGTTGATATCAGTATTACAGTCTGCGTGTTATTTATGTAATCTCCTTCTATTCCCGCTTTGTAAATGTTACGTTTTGGCTGTTTATTGTTTGTAATCTCATCCCCACGAGCTAAGAGGGAAGCTGGGATCCCCCGTGTACCTCTGAGGTATTCCTTTATTTGGTATCGATGCAATACCCGGTGTGATGACGTCCCACCCCCGTCCATGCCACCTTTGCAGCACCATTATCAACACCATTCCATCACCACCACCACCACCATCACCCACATCGGTGCCTGACGCAGAAGGCGAAGGACGGCCTCGGGCTCATACGAGATGCAGGTCATTATGGCTTCGTTCCTTTGTTAATGCAGGTTCGTGGAGAATTAACGAGTGTATCCTGTAATTTATATTGAATAATTTCGACAAGCGATGTGGATCCCGCTTCTTGTATGAGACTCGAATCTGGGAAAGATTGGTCGAAGATGCGATCTTCTTTTGGAAGGCTTGCCGGGCTTTTCCTATAGTGTCCGGGCTCACAGTCTCCCGTGGAGTCATTTTTTTCGTCGAGTGAGCATGGAATTTACCAATGATAGGTACTAATCTATAATTATCCGTCCATTGGCAATCCCGCGACGGTCCACACAAGCAGCACTCACTCAGCCATATGTCAACAAAAGCCGAGCGTCCGCCCACCTCAGGTCAAAGGTCGTCTACCGAACGCCAGGTCAGATGACAACAAACGGACCTTTGTTGAAACGTGACCATCCTTCGCCAAACACGGGCACGAGAGCCCTGGGTGGGCGGGGGTGGCGGCCGGGGTCCGTGCTTGCTCCAAATAGGACTGCTAACACGTCGACATTTCAGGCTCTTAGCGCGTCAGACAATCCGACCTCCATTGCCCGAGTGCGTCGTCCGAATCCCCGGTCGACACGAGGCAGAGTCGTCAGAGGCAAAGGCAGCTAATTAGGATCCAGCTCGGTCCGATGTGCGTTCGGATGCCGTGCTCGAGCGTAGTTGCTGCGGCGGCAACGGCCTCTGCGTGATGTGCCGTCGAGCCCTACGAGCAGATGGCGTGGCTCGTCGGGCGGCCGGGAGGGTCAGCGGCCAAGGATGCGTTCTGTTGGTGAACTCAGCTGTCACCCAAGACTGTTTGTTTGGACGTTTGTGTAGACATATCTGCTTGTGTGGCTGAATTTGTTCCTGTGGTCTTCCTGCCCCATTTGACATCTGTTTGTGTTTGTATTTGGTTCATCTGTTTTTTTTTTGTTTTGTTTTTTGTATAGCTGTTTGTTTGTGTGCGTGCGTCCGTGTGTTTCTGCGTGAGTGTATGCCTGTGTGAGGCCATATGTGCGGTTGCAACTTGTAAGTTTTTTCTTCCGGGTCGCCACTTGGTTCCTAAATTATTTCGTTCGCCAGAAAAAGAATATAGCACCCCGACCATCCGAATTCTCATCATCGATGAATTAAAAAAAGAAGAAACGCGAGGGAAGCGAGGCCAAGATAACGAACGCCACGCAAAGAAAACGAGAGGAGAAGAATACGCAGAAAAATGTTAATGGCAGAAACATGACGGCGCCCCCACGGCCACTTTCCCCGCGACAAAGGGCCCTAACTGCTTCACTAATCACATTCAAATCATTTCCCGGAATCCGATAATTGACAAATGACGGACGTTTCATCGCTCGGCTTTGGCTCTCCTGTGGCGGCCGATTCTTCGAATATTTTTGTCGGCTTGAGAGGAGTCGGTTTGAAGGAATGCTCACGTAATTGCTGTTATAGGATCTGAAAACATGAAAGCTATCAAGAGGAGGAATGCTTGTGGTTATCGTAATGGAGGTGGTTCTGTTATCAATATATTTATTATGTATCTGTCTACATACTTGCCTACTTTTATATATATATATATATATATATATTGTGTGTGTGTGTGTGTGTGTGTGTGTGTGTATGTGTGTGTGTGTGTGTGTGTGTGTGTGTGTGTGTGTGTGTGTGTGTGTGTGTGTGTGTGTGTGTGTGTGTGTGTGTGTGTGTGTGTGTAGATAGATAGATAAATGTACGTATATATGCATATAAACACACACTCACATTCACACTCACCCGCACGCACACACACACACACACACACACACACACACACACACACACACACACACACACACACACACACACACACACACACACACACATACACACATACACACACATACACAAACGTGTGTGTGTGTGTTTGTGTTACATCCGTATGTTTGTACATTGTTCTCATCCGCAGAGAATCCATCTACGAAGGTTTATCCAGCCGTGACTAAATCTCCAACGGCGTGTGATTGCAAAGAGGATTAAAAACCTCTCCCCCGCGGGCGATTTCCAAGTCTGATTCCCCAAGCGGCTCCCGGTTTCCTCCTCGACCGGGAGACTCCTTACGTGGCTCGCCCTCGAAGCCCCGACAGCGAGCTTCGAGGGATTCCACGTGGGAAGTTTTTTTTTCTGAGGATGAAGGGGGCGGTGGAGGGGGGAAGGGATGCGTAAGGAGAATGGGGATGGGAGGGGGGACGGATGCGTAAGGAGAATGGGGATGGGAGGGGGGAGGGATGCGTAAGGAGAAGGGGGATGGGAGGGGGGAGGGATGCGTAAGGAGAAGGGGGATGAGATGTGATGGGGGGAGGGTGTATTTGAATATCATGAATATCATTGAATGAGCATGAATATTAATGGCGTTTCCCATGTCCATCCTCCTTCAGCTGGGACTCGAACCCGGCCCCCTCTCTCCCACGGCCGTCGCGGCGCCTCGTCCTATCGGTCCTCCTCGCAAGGGAACACTGGAGGAAGGGGGGGGGGAGTGCGGTAGCCCCGGGGTGGCTGTAAACACACCCGCGAGGAGGAGTCACGCCCTCAGCCCCGTGTCCTCACCCACGACACTCAAGGTGACTCACGGGATCTTGGGAGGTGTGGGAACTCCCGGTGGGTGTGGGCGGCCGGGCGAATTCGGCCTGGGAGGAGGGGAAGGGGGAAGTGGTAAGGGGTTCGGGGAAGGGGTAGAGGAAGGGGGGAGGGGTAGAGGAATGGGGAAGGAAGAGGGAAGGGGGAAGGGAGAAGGGGAATGGGGAAGGAAGAGGGAAGGGGGAAGGGGGAGGCAGAAGGAGGAAGGGGGAGGAGAAGGGAGAGAGGAAGAGAGAAGGGGGAGGGGAAGGGGGAAGGGGGGAGGGGGCCGCAATACCGGAGCGAGCACCCTCCCCGGAGGCCAACTCCCCCGTGGGAACTTGTTCTTGGGTTGGGAGTCAAATTGGTCTGGAGCGCTTTGTTTAATTGTATGTCTTATTATTGTTATTCCTCTTGTTATTAACATTATGTTTACAATTATCTTCATTCTTATTGCTACTATTCTTATTGTTGTTGCTACTATGAACATAATGATTGTTATTGTTATTATTATTAGTACTTACATCATTATTACTGTTTTTATTAACATTCATATTATTATTGCTGTTGCTGTTTTTACCAATGGTTCTGATATAATAATTTAGTGTTTTTGTTATCATTATCATTTTTATAATTAGTTTCATCTCTATTCTATTTTTTTATCATCACAAAGTGATAATGCAGAGTGACTTGCAAATTATCTTGACAAACGTGCAATATATGAAGTGCTATGCGTAAAAGTGAATCATAATTGGTACATACCGGAGACGTTACGGCATCGCATTCTTCGATATACGTTTTTGTTATTCAGTTAATTCGGTGTAATACACATATTGGGCTTACGATTTTTTTTCTTTTTTACTACCAGTTTCTTAAATTCGCTCGAAAGAATCAGGATTACCTTCCTTCGTGTTGGTTTATAGAGATAAATAGATAGTTTGATAGATATGTAGATAGATAGATAGACAGATACTGAAGATTGATAGATAGACAGATACTGAGGATAGATAGATAGACAGATACTGAAGATAGATAGATAGACAGATACTGAAGATAGACAGATACTGAAGATAGATAGATAGACAGATACTGAAGATAGATAGATAGATAGATAAGGTCTGTGCCCTTGCCTCATTATTCGTTATTACTTCTACAGCACGTATATGTTTTTTTCCCCTGCCAGCTGCCACCTTCTCTGTTGCTTCTTGGCCCCTGTACCTTGTTCCCTTCCTCTTTCTTCTTTTCCCTGCCCCTTGGTCCCTGCCCCCTGCCCTCCAGTTCCCAGTCTTCTTTCCTTCGATCCCTGGTCCTTGTACCCTGTCCCCAGCCCCTGTCCCCATCTCCCCCCCCCCCCCATGCGGCATTCCCCTGTCACCTTTGCACTACGATACACCAAGAGTCACAAAGTCCCAGGGGGAGGGTGGAGGGGGGGATGGGACTTTCTTTCGCCATTGTAAGAAGGAGGGTAAGGGGGAGGGGGGGGCGAGAGGAGGGGAGGAAAGAGAGGTTGAATGAAATATGAACTCCACTTCATTTGCACTTCATGAGAACCTCTCGCCAGACAAAGGCTCTCTGGAGGACCGCGACAAAAACCTCCCTATAAATCCAGAAACTTCAACAATGGCATAAAGGTAAAACGAAATTCGGGCTGTTCTGGTCAGTGTGTCCCTGCAGGGGCGTTCTGGCGGGGGATAGGTGGGGGGGGGGATTGGAGGGAAGGAGAGGGAGGGAGGAGGGAGCTCGTGTTGGCGGTCTGGTCCGGGTGGTCGGCCTACAAGGGGTCTTTTTTGTATCTCTTTAGACCGCAATACATGTTCTTTGGGGTCTTTGATGGGCCTTTTTTCGTGCCATAACGCTGTTCAGGTTTTTATATGAAGGCTTCTGAGTTTATAGATACGGGTGGTTGAATGGATATATTAAAAGCATGCCTGATCCTTGTGCCTCGCAGATAAACACCGAATAGGGAATGGCGGAAAGATGTACACGAATACACAAAAAACATGATTGCAGTGCGTGCAACGAAACCACAGACTATGGATAGACACGAAAATTCCCTTTTTAAACTCCTAACATACCAAATATTCCTTTCCCTGTCCGGAAGATCTCATAGAAACATCCTCAACTATAGAGGATCTCGTTTACCTTAATACCAACACTTAGACCCCACCTCCTATCCCGCCACACCCATCCCCGCGGTCCCTCTCCTGCTCCTCTACACTCTGAATCACCCCCACTCCTCTCTACCCCACTCCACTTGCCCCCCTAAATCCCCACCTCTCTCTCAACCCCAAAATCCCCACACTAAAGTACCCCTAATCCCCACTCCCACTTTTCGTAACCGCCAAATCCCCACACTTTAAAACATCAGCCTACTCCCAGACGTCTACACCCCCACATTCTAAATCCCCCCACCCCACCCCACCCCACATCCCCCCTCCCCCCTGAATCACCTAACTTTCGAACGCGTCAACCTGCCAGGAGGAGACTGAGTCCGACCTCTTCCTTGACCTCCCGCTCCATGAATAGGCCGCTGCCAGCCTCCCATTTTTTCTTGGTGTCGCCCGCCTCTCGTGGCTTTTGGAAGACTGGAAAATGGGCCACAAAGCACGGAGTGTCACAGAAAAAAGGAGAGCGCGACCATTGGTGGCAGCCCTGTGTAAACACGCCACGGGAAGTTCCTGATCCTCTCCTTGTGGCTCTTTCTTTGGGATAATTCCCCTCCATCAAGGCACATTCTTCGGCCTCCGAGAGCTACGCCTATACTTTACAGTCTTGCCTTTCTCTTTTCTCCTTTTCTCCCTCTTTTTTTCTTTCTTTCTTCTCACTCCCTCTCTTTTTATTGTATTTCTGAGCCTGCCTTTTTTCTTTATTTTCTTCCTCTCTCACTCCCTCAAACCCTCCATTTCTCTTTCTCTCTTTTAGTCTCTCTTTCTCCTCTCCCTTCCTCCCCAAATGCCTTTTCTTCCCCCCTTTACCCTCTCTGATCTCCTCTCTCTTCTATCTATGGTTTCTGCCTACCCAAAATTCACGTTCCCTCTCCTTCCCATTTCCCCTCTCTCCTCTTCTATGCCCTGTTTCTATCCTTCACTTGGACAACATGGCTAGTAATACGCCCTGAATCTCCTGCACAGTCTAAGAAAATAATCAGCCTTCAGTTAACAACCATCAGTGATCATTATCCCTCCTGTAACATGAGACACATCTGACCTCACCACACTGACCTCGCCTGACCCTTGTCGATCTACAGTGACCTTGTGACTTGGTCTAATAGGTCCTGATTATATTATTTAAAATGGGAGGAAATGTTTGTTTAGAATCTGGTTGGGGAATGTTGATCTAGGGTGTTAATAGTAGGTTCTGGTGGTTGTGTGTGTATTCGTTTCGGAAGTAATGGTAGCGTTGTGGAAACATGGTGATTTAGGAGGTGAGGTCGAATTCGTATGGAACAGGCAATGCAGGCATCTATAGTGGGATTAGTGGTGTATTAAATTACTGGAAAGAACTCTCTCTCTCTCTCTCTCTCTCTCTCTCTCTCTCTCTCTCTCTCTCTCTCTCTCTCTCTCTCTCTCTCTCTCTCTCTCTCTCTCTCTCTCTCTCTCTATCTATCTATCTATCTATCTATCTATCTCTATCTATCTATCTATCTATCTATCTATCTGTCTCTCTATCTAGCTTTAGCTCTATCTCTTTCATACATACTTACATTCTCTCTTTCTCTTTCATACATACACATGCGCGCGCATGAATTCATATCACGTTAATGAATACAAAATGCCGCCTGACCACACCTTTTTCCTCCCTCGCCCTCCACTCCCATGCCCCCCGCTAGTAGAGGTGAGTATGCCTCATTATTTATCCGATTTATTATTAAATATCCGAACCCCTGGATCTACATCGGCGCCTGCGACCCCCTCCCCGCCCCTCTTCCCTTTCCCTCTTCCTCCTAGCTTAACCTCGTCTGGCAAGCACACTCAGGGGTCGAGGTCAGGTCAGTCCACCCGTCGCGACATTGGTCACGCCCTTGTCGTCACCTAGACCGAGGACGGGGAAGTGATTGGACGGGGGTGGGGGTGCGTGGGGGGGGGGAATGGTTCGAGAGGGGGATTCACACCAAGATGTTGAATTGCCGGGGGTGCAATTTAGGGGAGGGACGTCCATCTCCTTCCCAGTTCCCGGTGCACAAGGGCGCGGTGGAACTCGCCGTTACAATCGGAGATGTATTTACTCCTCCATCTTTCACAACATTAAGCGTTCACGGATCACTTCACTTGACCCCCTTTAGTAACGTCATGAGCTGACCCTTCGAACTTCCATGAGCGGGATCTCGTTTTCGCTCCATGTTGAGCAAATGACAAGTTTATTAATGGATTTTACATAGATAAAGATCCCGCGACTCGCCCCCCCCCCCTTATCTCTAGACCTACATTAGCACGTGAGGCGTACCGTAAGCCGCGACCTGGAATGCCCCCCCGGTGACCTCCTGACAGGGCGGCATCGGCTCGCGTGCGCCGTGGAGGATCGCATTAGGCCGGCGCGGGGAATTAGATTACGGAACTCTAATGCTCTTAAATGAGCTTATTTCCTCCAGGGCGACGAGTATGGTCGGAAATCCGGTTGGGAGGTTTTAGCTTTTGACAGAGAGGTGTCATTCGTTGGCTTTAGCACTTAAAGTTTGGTTTTCTCTCTGTGTGAGTAGATGGACTTGAATTTATCTTGCTGTAGCTTCTACTTTTTGGCTCGTTTGTCTCCATTTCATCTACCTCTTTTGGGACTGCAATGATCGACTTTCCAATTAAAGGTTGAAATGCTGATTTCTGATTGCTGTCAGTAACACAAGGACGAGCTTGGACTAGTTCGGCATTTTGAGCGGACATACACCTCACTGCGCGTCGGAGCCGAACCCCATCCATTGTCTAGACCCAACCACAAATGCCGCAACAAAGGCCTTAAAATGGACATATTGTTGAAAGCGAAATGGGCTAAGAATAGACATCGCAGGCCGACCCACGCGCGCCCCAATGGCAAGAAGGGGACGAGAGACCTGACCCATTTTTTCTCCCTGTGAAAGAGATTAATGCGCTGTACAAGCAAATGAACCGGAGTATATTTTCGGCCAGTGTATAGAGAGGGCACAAAGGGATGGACGCAGCGGCGGACGTCAGGGCAAGAGGGGCGTCGACGGCGTGTGTAGGGCGAGGAAATGAGGACGAACGCAGGTGCGAGGCAGAAAGATAACATTTTCGGAATGTCTGTGCCCCATGCAGCTCGCAGTCACACCCAGTTATTTAGATAGTGATATGTGTATGAAGCTGTGTTTATTTTGGTCCCGCTTAGC
>NC_091562.1:14843452-14853452 GCF_042767895.1 Penaeus vannamei
AGAGAGAGAGAGAGAGAGAGAGAGAGAGAGAGAGAGAGAGAGAGAGAGAGAGAGAGAATCGCGGAAGGTATTCCTTCATTAGCCTCTGCTCCACACAGACGCACACAGCTCGAGACGCACATACCGAGATGATGATATATCGCCATGTTGTAAAGATGTTTTCCCCGAGTTCTGCTAATCGTTTCTACGAATATAATCACAGCGATGGAAAATTGCCCATCTGTTCGCCCTCCAATTTACGCCCTTGTCGCGGGGGCATTACGGCCGAAAATTGTCATCGTTACGTCGGATTTATATATCTAAATATTGATGTTTAGCTCGTTGTCAACCTGGATAAACAACACTTTAAACTTATCTTTAGGATTTCCAAGCTCCGTTTCGGAATTCAAAGTCGTGCATCCGATCTCCTGAAAGGTCACCAAGTCGAACCACAGCGAACCCCATTTTACGCGGCAAATATCTATTGCTGCGTCTTGGCATTAATATCGCTGTAGCTTCGGTTACGTTCAGACTTTGCATCTAGATCTCTTATCAGCCCAAACGCAGGCGCATTGTACAGATTGAGTTATACGGTTTCATTACTGGGGTGTCGATACTTTCCAAAAAATGCCTGATAAAAATCGCCATCCGAGAGCGGCACATTCCATGCGTTCCCACAACCATGCCCAACGTGTCCGAAACCCAGGGCATGGCTGGAACTCTGGTTTAGAATTTCTCTTATTATTTCGATATTTTTTTCATGATACGCGTAACATTTGCGTTTCTTCGACCAATGCTGATGAGCGTATCGGTAAATAATTTTCTTGTTTTTTTTTTATCCATTCTCGACGATATGTGTTATAGAATGACTAGCAGGTTCTATGGCCTAGGTAGCTGTGGCACGTCCGCTTGTCAAAATAAGGTGGTGTGAATTAGTAAGTTCTGATTAGTGGCCAGAGGTAGGCCACGCACTCACAATCTTACTCCCACATCAGCTGTATCCTCCAACTGGTATGGAGTCCGAGGTCTTAGTTTGTTTGAAAAAGTAAAGGGAGGCGGGGGGGGGGGGGTTCCCGTTACGTCACTTAACCCGGAAACATTTTTGGTTCTGTCGACGAGAGATCGCCATTCTCGAACTCACAGATCTTTTCAGCGCGTGATGATACCCCTTTCGCGTCCACCTTTCGTGCGTTGACATTCGTACGCCTATAGATGCTTCTTCCTCGTCTTTCTTACACATATATGAAACGGAGGCGAATTAAATAAGGTTCATATATATGCATTTATCGATGTGAATTTATTTGATGCTAAGCATTATTTTAAACGGCCAGAAACATTGACGATACGGCGTTAAATGACGCGAAATATTTCATTCGCCAACATCCCTGACAACACGTTTACCGCGACGTCTGAGAAGTCGTGACGTAACGAGAAGCAAAGGGAAGGTATGTACGAGAAATCATATTCTAGAAAGTGCTGCCTATAGATGCCAGGTCGGACTTTCCCCCTGGGTCTTGGTAGTGCTTTGCTCGTTCGAATCGTCGCTTTCAAATAAAGCGTATATTGTGAAGTGTAAAGGAAATTCAGGTATAGTTGTATTAAAGTCGCGTTTATATTCTTTTTTGTTGATGTGCCTTGTTGGAGAAACATTAAGATATGAATAGGATGGGCACGGACAGGCTTAGTTCATGGCGATTAGCTATGCCTCTCCATCGATACCTCAGTCTGGGTTGGGAGATGAGAGAGGTATTCAAATGGGGACTTGCTTTTCTGCCATTAGGCCGTGCCTTTGGGAATGGGGCGCTCGGAACAGCGACCCCGTATGCTTAACCGTAGGGTAGTCACGACGAGCCCATACCCATTTCACTTCCGCAGAGAATAACCGGGACGGCAAATGAAAGAAACCCCCGGCGCCTCCTTCAAAACATAGCCTTGGAGAACTTTCAGGTTGTGAGGTGAGAAGCGCGGATGTGAGATTGCGCTTAATGTACGTCATTTGGGATGATTGCTCGATTTTAACTTAATTCCCGGCGATTCTCCGAGGCTGAATTGCCGACGCCATTGGGCAGATTGGCGGCTCCTTGCGTGAGGCGGCGACGGCGACGGCGACGGCGGCGACCACACGATGATTAACGGGATTCGCGTTTCATGCAGGAGGCCGGCCGTCGCGTCGGGTTACGCCACGGGGCACGGCCTGTGTGGGGACGTCGTGGACAAGGTACTGAGAGATGCCGAGAAAGGTACTCAGGAATTTCCTTCTGCGTTACCCCTATTTAAGATGACAACTAATGAACTGCAGAGACTCTCTTTTCCATTTCCCAAGAGGGAGAAGCGGAAGAAGAGGATCACACATTTCAAGAAGCCTTTAGTCTAATTTCCGCCGCTTATCAAAGGCCGTTGAATTATCTCCGACTGGAATGAAAAGCCAGAACGACGAATGCACTTGAGAGGCTTCATCCCGCCATTACCCAAGATCATCGCGATAACCCCAGCCACCGGAAGCGATCATGAATTCAAACCCGCCCGCAGAGTGATGCCTCGCGCCCACTCCGAGAAAAGGATGCTTGATTGCCGTTTTTCAGGTCATTAAGATGGGTGGCTGGGAGGCTGCTGAGGCGGCGGGGAAAGGAGCGGTTGTGCATCCGCGGTTTTAGCTTTCTCGTTAACGGTACTCTTAAGGTTCAGGAACTTTGTTGTGGTTCTCTGCGTAGATGGTTGGATGTTTAAATAAAAAGAACCAAGGGGGGATGTGTGTGTGTGTGTGTGTGCGTGTGTGTGTGTGCGTGCGTGCGTGCGTGCGTGCGTGCGTGCGTGTGCGCGCACACACACATATACACATACATATATATACATGCATACATATATATATATATATATATATATATATATATATATATATATATATATATTTATATATAAGCACATATATATTGTCTAAATATATATATATATATATATATATATATATATATATGTATTATATATATATATATATATATATATATGTATTATATATATATATATATATATATGTATTATATATATATATATATATATATATATATATAGATATATATGTGTGTGTGTGTGTGTGTGTGTGTGTGGGTGTGTGTGTGTGTTTTTGTTTGTTTGTGTGTATATATATATATATATATATATATATATATATATATATAATGTGTGTGTAATATATGAATGGATGTATGTATATATACATACGGCATTTCTTTTTCAAGATGTTTACATTACCGAAACATCGTTTATTCTTTGACCTGGATTAGAGAAAGATACTGGAAGTGTAACAATCTCTGTATCTGATAATGTATATAGTGCGCTGTCAAGCCCATTTAAAAATTAGTCTAAAATATTACCTTTCGCCCCGTAAGACGGAAGATAAGCTTATACGTTCACGGTTACCGACATATCAGGCCGTCAGGTTAGAACAGTTACCGGCCAGTAAGCTGCAAGGCTGCCAACCGTCCGCCGACCCGAGAGAAGCCAATTGGTCGTTACCTCTACTACCGACAAACCTCCACCAAAGCAGCCGAAATTACCGATCGAAGGGCCTGCAAACTCTCCGAATCACCCTTCAGCCAGAGAGCCAGAGCTCACCAGAAAATCGGCCGCATATCGGGTTCGGCAGGTGACTGAGACGCAGGCGAGGAGGCGCGTGTGATGACAGGCTGATGGGCAGACAACCCCGGCGTGCGGGATGTTAACTCGGCCGCTCTGCAACCCTGATGATGGGGCGGAGTCTCCGTTGGGTACGGCTTGTGCTTTGGCTTCTATTTAAGGCTTTAGTATACTCCTCAGCGTTGCCGTAATGTTTAGGTGTGTTATCTATGAGTCAGAGCAGTTTTTATGGAGATCCCCCACCCCACCCCCTCCCTCAGGGTTGGGATCGAAGGGACCTGGCGAATTTTTTAAAAAGCCGGTCCACGGATGTGTAGCATCTGCCGAGCTGAGCCTGGGGAATTACAGCACAGCGAAATAACCGACTTTGCATTAATTTAACGCCTCTTAAAACGAAGGAACGCTTTCTTCGAGGGATAATACATGGCCCTGGTAATTCTAGAAGATTACACGGTGGTGAGCGTATCTGTTAGGAATCAACAACTATATGTTAAAATTTGTTAATTTGGCATTGCGAGGCTTGACTTAATTACAAGTGTATTTTTTGTGTGTGATTTCTCTTGGCAATTTAAATAATTGTGTGTTCATGCTGAGTAACCTTTGTGATTTTTTTTTCTTCGATTTTTAAATACGACTGTGTTGGAGGTGTTAGAGGAAAAGTTGGGAAACATATTTAAATGTAAGACAAAACAAGAGGTAATTCGCATCTCATTCCCATTAAGGTCAATCAAGGTCGGGTAAATTGACTTGCCAACCACATCCTCTCGGCCGACCCCCAGTGCGTGAGAATTTACTAAATTACTGCCTCCAAATTGACCTAGGTTGTCAAAACAGGCAGGGTTCTGCCACGGTGTGTGTGTGTGTGTGTGTGTGTGTGCGTGTGCGTGCGTGTGCGCGCGCGCGCGCGCGCGTGTGTGTATGTGTGTGTCTGTACGTCTTTGTTGACAGCAACTCCGCAGTATTTGTTGAAATCTTTTATGACGAGCCTTTTGTAATGCTTGAGATCCCCTGCGTTAGATATTCAGACCGATAGCCTGTTGCGAGTCAGCGGCTGCGGCGTGAGAGACTGGTCGGGGACTGCCGCTCGCCTCAGACATGCTTGGCATAGTGAGACCAGAATTAAAGCGGCGAGAAAATTGAATGGCAAATAAATAAGAGATGGAGAAAGCTGGAGGAAGACACGGCATAGTTTGTATTTTTCTGTTGAGGACATTTTGTGGCTTCCGATACGAAGTGAGATAATTTTTTTCCCGAGGCAAGCACCAAGGCGAGAGAGAGAAAGAGAGAGAGAGAAAGAAAGAATGAAGGAAAAGAGTGGAAGGGAAAAGAGGAGAGGAGGCTGTGGTAATGAGCGGAGATTATCAAAGTGACCTCAAGAATGCGGTGACAGGATCCCCCCCCCTAACCCCCTTGACTTGTGATTGCGCCTCCCCCCCCAACCCCCGGAAGGTGAGACGCCTTGTGGCCGCCACCGTGAAAAGTAGCCGCTTGTGATATCGCGCAATGAGAGGAGGGAATGGACGCCGCGAAGGCCTCGGGATCAGTCGAAACCGCCGGATTATTCTTATAACTTACTTATAACTCCTACGTCTGTCCGGGAGTAACACCGACACTGAGGTTGTGAGGGAATCGTACCTCATTTCGACCCCCGCCCTCCCCCTGGCGACTGCCTCCCATGAGAGGGCTGTTCACCCCTAATGATCCCTGGGGAACCTGCGCCCTCGTCTCCCGCCAGGACACGACCTCATTATGGTCCTCCAGAAATATATCTTCGTGGAACTGAGCCTGGCCTGAACCCCCATGAGATAAGAGACCACTCCCACTTCCGGGTTCGAGCGGGAGCCAGGAGACCTCAGACGAGGGGAGCGACGAGGGGGCGGGAGGGAAGGGAGCGGAGCGACGAGGGGGGAGGGCGGGGAAGGCAGGGGGAGGGAGCGACGAGGGGGGCGGGGAAGGCAGGGGGAGGGAGGGAAGGAAGGGGGAGTTTTAGGGGTGAAACTGGATGCCGTTTAAGGGGAAAAGAGTTTGGGAAACTAGTCAAACAAGGTCAGAGGAGGCGGCCTGAATCGGGCGGCAAAGATGCGGTTGTTTTACTGAAAATATTCACGTTTTCTCGGCCGTTAGTTTCGTTGAATTTACGTGTTTATTTACCCATGTCCTGGTCTTTAACTCTTCCTTTTTTATTTCTTGCTAGAATATTTCCATTAAAGGAAAAAAATCCTGATAAATATAGAACGAGGAATTGTCAGGATTTCGCAAGCTTTTAAGAAACTCTCAGCAGAAAATCACAACACTCAAGCATCCGACTTTCCCCCCCCCCCTTCTCTGCCTTGGACTAAAATGACCCTCGACACCCTCTCGTTTGTTCACATTTCTACTCGCAAGTGCTTTCGAAACTTTGAAACTACTACAGACTTTTTCCAGAACCGTCTCCCCACTTCACTTTTTTCGTGCACTTGTCGTTTCTATTTAACATTTTCAGTATATTTTCTCCTCAAAGAGTTTCGTTACCGTAAGAATGAAGCTTTTTTTTTACCCAGCCTGTAAACCAGAGCCTGACCACTCCCACCCCCTCCCTCACATGCCCATCCCCTCTGTGCCCCCCTCCCCTCGTGCCCACCTCCTTCCCATGATGGCCCTGACCCTCGCCCGCAACTTCCTGCCTGGGTCACATGCCCTGGCCTTCCTCTGGGAACATTTTTTGAGTGTGCTTCTGTCTCGAGAGGGTGGGCCACAGGTTCATAAGGCTGTGTCGACGCATTTTCCTATCTATTTTTCTCTATCTTTTTTGTCATATTCTTTATTCTAGCTTTAGTTCCTTGAAACCTTTATTCCAGGTATATAAACTTGGATTTTGTACCAAATGGAAAGCAGGGGAAAGGGATAAATATGAACAGGTGAAAACACACACGAAAACAATCGCAAATTTAGGCATCGGTGCTCGAATCGCAAACAAAACAACGCCGGACTTTTATATGACCCCGTCAAGCAAGAAGACTTTATCGCACGTGTGAAAGCTGGCTCCTACACGCCTTCTCCTGGGTGTTACTGCATTAAACAAGCGCTGGAACATTTCTGAGTCAACGCGAGGGTGTTTGTTGTTTAAGGTGATCATTGGTTGGCGATTCGGAGATGTTTTATTGAAGTAATTAGGTTACACTCGTTTAGCAGTTGAACAGTTATGTTTCTGTTTCGCCAGACAGCCTTCTTTGTTCTTATAATTTCCAGAGAAGTGAAAATATAAATTCACCAAGAACAGGCTCTTGGTCCCCCTCTCCGCAATGGGACAAGGTACAGACAAGAACTTGCGCCCAGTAAAAAAAAACTGGCCGAAGAAAATGACACTTCCCGCTTCCCAGTGAGCCCACATGTTCACTACAATTAGCATGAACATGACCACAAACTATTGGAACGAAGATACGCATCATATTCAGCCTGAGTCGTAACTCCAGGCGCGGTGCACATACATCTTAACTTTAGTATGCTATCATTTCATCTGTCAAAACTATCATCGTGTCTACAGAACACACACAAACGCGCGCGCGCGCAGGCCTGTCGATCCCTTCTTGTGAAAAGATGCCTCGTCGCCCCCACGGCCAACAGCGCCCTTCACTCAGTCCCACTTAGCATTCAGCCTCGCTGGCGTGTTATCATCAGGCTTTGACTTGGACTCGTCGATGATCAAATATTTACATGTAAGTCTCTCTCGGGCGCAGTCGACTCGAGTCCCAAAAATTAACACCTCACAAGTGCTTAATCCTCGAGCTCCCCATACAAGGAGAGGGCAACAGCCAGCGGAAACGCCCCGCCATTATCTTAATAGAAAATAAAGTTGAAAGCTTCATGCCGTGCACACAACAACCGGCTAACACTTGTAGGGACCGCGGAACCAAATTTATTTTAGCGCGGAGAACGTTCCAGAGGCTTTGCTTTTGCCACGTACGAGACAATAAACTTTTTTCTTATTCTTTTAGGACGTCGAATAAGAGTGCTGTGGGCTAGTATCAATACAAATTCTTGCTATCGTCCATAGTAGAAAAAAATCATGTCACATGAACAGCCATAGCAAACACGCATACTGAAAATAACTTCAGTCCCCCAAACCGCACGATAGAGTTAAGATAGGTTGCAAGCGAACCCTTATCGCGACGCGCAACAACAGATACGGACTCTCCCGCCCTTCGTCCTCCCGACGCCCACTCGCGCCCAGCCGGGGGTCCTGCACGCCCAGCCTGCTCTATGTACCCCGCTTCCTCCATCGATACAGTTATGTGAATAAACTACACACTTTATTCTCTGGATTAAGAACTACCAGTTATTTTTATTAGTATTACGCTGTACTCGACAAACACAAAGAGAGATTATTAGTTATACGTTTGGCTCCGCGATTAGCCAACAGGGGTGGAATGATTTGAATTAAATCCAAAGAAAGGTGCAGCCACGGTCGAAATAAGACTTCGGGTGCAGCGTGAGACGACCGTCGACACAGATAGTGCTAACGAACGAATTAAAATGATGAGATTAGAATATCCCCGGCGTGAAAAGAATGAGCAATGCTTCCCACACCAATAATAAATTGCCTACGCCTACAAATGACCAACATTCATAAATTATAGCAGTCTCGGATCCATAAACAACACGGCTCTCACACCCACAGCAACAGTACCCGCGCCCACATTTTCGCCCGTAATGCCCCAACCTTACCCGCGCTCATACCATATTCAATACTACGCGGGTAATCAAGTTGCAGGCTCCACACCCTTGTTTTCTGCAATATGTTAACGCCAAATAAACCATATTAGTATGCAACCCTGCGCCTTGAGGTAGCCTGGTGATACTCCTGCCATGAATGAGGGAGTGTGGCCTACACACCTCACTCCGGCGATCCTGTCCTGCTGGATTTTCTCAGAGATATGTATTTATTATTTATAAATCTTTTGTTTACGGCGCGTGAGTCCATATACGTTATATTTATTCTCAAGTTGGGGTGGGTGGGTTAATTGTCTGATTTCTTTCTTTTTTTTCTACGATTTCATTCTTTTTTCTTCAGCGATTTTTCTTTTTTTTCTACGATTTCTTTCTTTTTTCTTTTTCTTCTTTTTTCTACGATTTCTTTCTTTTTTTCTCAACTTTTCGTCAACTGGTCGAGAGGTTGCTATTCCCCGTCTTGCTTTCGGGTGGAATCTCATGCCCGAGAGTTCACGCGGGGTTGAGAACGGGCATGCCTATCCAGTCACTGTTTTGAAAACGAGTTAGAAAACAGACCATCAGGAGATAGCGTGCTTGCTTGGAGCGTTGCGGTTCATTTGCGTGGACCCAGCGAAGGAAATTTATTACATCCGCGTATTGACGTTAACGTGCTGGAGATATAATCGTCAGATGGTAGTTAGTGTTGACAACTACAGCGCGTTGTGGTCTTGCTGCCTGATGGGAGCGAGTCGGGGAACCTGATACGGGTTATTACCTTGGTTGACGCGACGATGATTGGCGTGGAAGAGAGAGAGAGAGAGTGAGGGAGGGAAGAAGGGAGGGAGGAAGGAGGGAAGGAAAGGAAGTAAGAAAGGTGAGGATGGGGAGTTGGAGAGAGAGAGAGAGAGAGAGAGAGAGAGAGAGAGAGAGAGAGAGAGAGAGAGAGAGAGAGAGAGAGAGAGAGAGAGAGAGAGAGAGAGGGGGGGGGGGGGAGAGGGGAGAGAGAAAGAGGAGAGAGAGAGAAGCAACAGAGGAGCACCGACATAAGCTCCTCATTTTTTCCCTCTCCACAAACGCCTCTCTCCAAAAGGCGCTCGCGCTGCCTCTCACGCCCACACATTAGTGTCAGGATCGGGTTGTCGTTTCCCAAGGCTGATAGAAGCTGCCAACCGGAGGCTCTTCTTTGTTCCAATACAGGAAATCCCGAGGGCGAGCCTGAAGACGAGGATGGGGGGGGGGGGGGATTTATCGTCCTCAGGGGTGTCCTGCGGCGAGACAGCTCTTCTTCCGCCAATTCTTGGCCTGCCGCTTTCGAGCCCTTGTTTAACCCTGTGCTTGCTTACCCCCCTGTGCTCTGTGACCGTTACCATTATTTTTTCTTTTTATATGCATGCAGCTCAATCCATATTTATTTGGTTATTAATTTCCTCGTATTTTTTCCCAGTATGTCTCTCCTTATTTTCCGTATGTTTTTTTTTTTTTTACGATTTATTGATTTTCGAACCAGACCTTTATACATAATATATATATATATACATATATATATATATATAATATATATATATATATATATATATATATATATATATATTTTTTTTTTTTTTTTTTTTTTTTTTTTTTTTTTTTTTTTTTTTTTTTTTTGTATGAGTCTTCCCCCCCCCCTTCCCCACCAGTCCTTCTTCCCCGGGCGTGAACCGTG
>NC_091562.1:14863452-14873452 GCF_042767895.1 Penaeus vannamei
GATGATGACCCTGATTACAACACATTATCTGACTTTAGAAAAATGATGGCAGATTTGAATGTCTAAAAGTCATCAGTGAGAAGAGCTTAAGAAATATTTGAACTTATAAGAGAGTATATATAAATTTATATATATCCTGTACAGAAAAAATGCTAAGGAATTGCATTGTATAGTGTTTGAGTGGGAATTATTATATTATAGCAAAATAGCAAAAATGGGAAAATATTTTTGTAATCGACTACAGAATAAACAGTACACCTAAATTGTGAGAATGAAATTTTCATTGTGTGTATTGAAATATGATAGTGAAAAATGGATGAAACAGGCTAAATTTCAGAGTTTCAGCTTTGCAGTTACCAACTGCAGAGGAGTGAGACTGAGAACTCTACTAGAGATTAATTAAACCTATTTAATGTGGAATATAATAATAAGAATGATAAAATCAAATGTATGTGATGCAATTAGTTAAGTGGTGCTTAGGTAGTATGTTGTATACAGTATATTCAGAAATATATATGAAATTTTTTCCACAAACCAAGGAGAAAAGTGTTTCCCACAAAGCACAGCTTTTCTAATTGAGTCGCAGCATTTGAATGCATGTTGGAAATGACCAGTCCTGAGTTCACATATTTGAAAAACTTTTCAAGGTCAAGAACAGTGTCCTTATGTATTTTTGTCACAAAGTGATGAACACTCTGTGTGATGTTTCAGTGCCACTTTTGTATGTTGAACTTAAACAGTACTACAGAATAAACCCAAGTTCTGGAATACCATGTATATTTTCATGTAGTATAGATTATTACCAAAATTTCAAGATCTTTGCAATGAAATGGAGGAAAAGATAAGAATTTTCAGAGCTTGCAATACATCATTGATTTGAGGCTCAACATAAAAACTATTTATCTCGAAGTGCCAAGGATTCAGATAGCTGATTTATCAACTACTTTGAAATTCAAAACAATCACTTTTCCTAATAGAAGCTGTCATTCAGTAAATGATATTCAGACATACCTCTTTTATTATACTTGTAATTACTGTACAATATTTATAAATCATAACTTGTTGGTTGTCTGGCTTTGTTCAAAGGAATTCATTGCTATTGACAGTTATTTTGAGCATTCCTTCACAATTCTGCACCTATGCAGAGAGTCTGTGGTAAGGATCTCATCATATTATCTCTCTCAAGCTTGTAACATGTGATATCTGAAAACAAGAAACGTATTGCAGAATTATGGAATTTTTTCCTTTCTGTCTCATTGTAAGTCTAACACAAAAGGTATCTATTCTCTAAAATTAACGTGGGCAACTGTACACACCAATACATTTTCATAATTTATATACACAAAGGTATAAATACTAGATACATACTTTCCCAGCCTTTTTGTTCCAATAATGTAATTACAAAAGGGAGTGAATAATACTGAAAGGATAGAAATAAATTATGTAACTGTTTTAGAGCCTTATCCATGTAGGTTTATACCCAATTTATGTGTAGAAGTCTGACATTCTACTATGGCTACAGTTTTAAGGTATTGAGCCAAACAGAATGTAGACTGTACATGTTGAATGGTTATTTGCTTATTCATAGCACCTTCTTCCAAAGAGTGTAGAGTAATCCCCCCGTTAAAGCTTTATTGTGATATCAGCAAAATACAGAAATTAGTATGTGTGTGTAGCACATGAACCTGCTATTGGACACCTTTTACTCCACTTGTCGGGGAGAAATGAGCCAATGGTTATATTTCAAGGAGATAATAGCCTCTTAAACTCATGTTTTAGAATATGGACTGCTATTTCTTTTATGCTATGGAAGTCATTTAATGTGATATCTATGTATATTTTATACACTTGTATCAGCTGATACACCTTAAGTCGTTTCTTTTATACTGAGACTGAGTATAATCTCTACAGGACATGCTGTAGTCATAAAACTCGGTCCGGATTTAGAGTTGTAAGTCAGGCATAACCAAAATAGGAAAACACAGTAGCTGACATACCACAATAAACTAATGTTAAGAAAACAATGAAAACCACTGGAACTGCTTGAGAACTATAACAAACTAATGAAGACAAGATAACCAAGAAATTGTTTCATCTTGGGAAAAAGAGTCACTTTCGAGAAACTGTCTCCAATAGTTTGAGTCACTTCATTTTTGAACGTGTAACATACTCCATGTTTGTTTATCTCAGCCCTACTGAAGGTTTGTTAAGAATACATGTGGTCTATTTATCAAGTCACTGAATACTATGAGACCAAGCATATATAGTTGAAGAGTATAATACAGTTTTGTATGCATTTGTATTTCAGTTTAGTGTCATAAAATGTTGCAATACTTGTCCCATTACAGATTATTTAAAAATTCAAAAGTCTTTGAAAATACATTATATTTACTGGTTTTATTTTAGCTCACATTGTCTCAGAGACCAAGTATGTGTTCTTAATTAAACTGATTATTAAATTATGTTGGTTTATCTTTCTGGTTTTGTTTTTTGTTTTTAAGTGGATTCACTATCTCATGGGTATATCTGCAAAACTTAGAAAAGGATAGCAAATACTTCTCATACTAAAGAAAATTAAATCTGCCAATCACTTTTCAGTCTACGTGCAGTGATCGTTGTCTGCAGATATCTAAACATTCATCTTATCATGCTTTTAATCACAATCTTTGGGATATAGTAAATCCTCTTTCATTCATCACTCAAGCTAATCCCAGAAGATAACATCTGCCTGTGATTCCTATGCAATTACTATTATGCCAAGAGATAGTGATTTATTCCATTTAAATATCACATTTCTTCTACTTGCATAATCTTTATTTTGATTCTTTGCTTCACTAATGTGTGCAACATGTATATGTGTAATATATACTATATAGATCCTACTTACATGCAGTAATATTCTACCATCAAAAGTATGTTAATAAAAGTGAATATTTAATCATTTTTTCTTCTTCCTTTAACCCTGTGTTATAAATAATTACCACTTAAATTCACCTTGAATGAAAAAAATAATAAAATATTTGCCAAATGTATAATCAAGATTTAAAAAATATATATGCCATTATGACAGTCAAAACAAAATCTACAACAATCAAGTTTAAATCACCTCAGATGATTATAGACTGGCATAGTCTTGCAATTAGGTCTTTCGAATATATTAAGAATATGCTTGCAGGAAATAAATTGATGTTTTCCTATACTGTGCTGTAATTACAGAATTTTATTACTTAAACACTCATAAAAATAATGATGGGCAATTATACAGCTGCTGCATGTTTACACAATCTAGTTATAAACTCTAGTTACAGATGTCTCATATAATAATGCATGATTTCAGTATAGTATCTTTGGTGTTATCCTTATTAGGCCCTTCATATTTAAATACATTAAATCTTAATTGTAGCATTATCAAAAATATCCTTGTTAAAATATTGTCATACATTTTTTTAATGTCTTAATGGAATTTCACAAACTAGATACTCTACAACTGTGTATTTAACACAATGCCTTTTTCTTGTAAAGCCCAGAGACAAATAGTACAAAATGGAATGTGTGTGGCAGAAGACAATTTATATAAAATTCATTTTGAATACTGAAAATTCTAGATCTTCGGATTTTTTGCATCCTTTTGCAAGAATTAAGATAGGCAGTCAACTTTTGTCACAGTAATTATTTTCCTAGGTTTAAATTTTGTTAACGCATGATGTAATATAGATTACATGACTTACAAAAGTTTAATTTATAAACTGATCAACCACAGATAATGTGCTACAATACAAATTTGACCACAGCCTTGCAAGCAACAAATCTTCATCATTTTTTTAAATTGCTGATATTGCTTATCTGAAATAATGTTGATTCAATTCAGAAGGTTAAGATTCAGCATCTTTGAAAGTGAAAATACCCTTCAAACATTTTTATTGGACTAGTTCAATAACAAACACAGATCCAACAGAGCATGATGAATATAGAGGAAATGCATGAGAACAGCCTGCTGAAATCAGTCTCTTAATTAGAAAACTGATATTAAACATTACCCTTTCATCCTTCTTACTCCCTCATCATTCTTTTACTACCAAATAAATTTGAAGTCTAGTTTACATATCTCTATCTACACTTAACTTCATATAAAATATAATACAAAGGAACAGGTCCAGAGGATTTTCTGGTGGGGGGCTCAGCGGGTAACAACAATAAATTTGGGGGGGCTGCCAGCTTATATATACAGGGGCCCATTATGACGAGTCAATAATCATTGGGGGGGCACATGGGGTGGCCAGTCAGATTACAGTGGGGACAGGTGCCCCCCGTGCCACCATGGAAGCCCCGCCTCTGCAAGGGAGAGGTTTAAAGGTCTCAAATAATAAAAAAAGGTACCAGTACAATAAATGGCCACTGAGATCAGCAACAAATATTCATTTCATTAGTGAATTGACAAGGTTAAGAAACATTTTTTGTAATAAATCTATAAAGGATTAAGAATGAGAAATGCTTTAATATATTGAGGATCTGCAAAAAATCATAATTTGAAGTAAATGTCTTTACCTTGCAATTTACACATAAATGTAGTAATTGGTATACCCATCTAATTATAACACTAAATATTTTCAGAACAAAGCATATTTCTTTCTCATTAAATATTTCAGCTGACATGCTCTAATTTACCTTTAAAAAAAGGATATTGACCACATTTCAAGTATTCATAATGCCACTGGTGATAATCTTCTACATAATCTATGAAACTACTATTTATCTATTCAAATCAAACCATAGATATGACCTGTATGAACTTAGTATCTTGTATGATTGATCGCAAATTATTAAGAAACTGTAACATTAAAGCAAGCTTAAAATAATGGCTTGTTATAAATGGTTAGCAGATTAAAAATCTCTTCCTATTCTATTCATTCTTTTATAACAGCATATTTAATGGCCAAGGTAAATAGACAATCCACCAAAATTTTGAGGACTTATATTTCCTTTTTGATGCTACAGCAATATTTGGGGAAAAGGAAATCTAACTTTTGCAAAGGATTCTAAGTGATAGCTGGATATTAGACTATAACATTAGCAAGAGCAAATTTATAAATTTGGGTACTGGAAAAAGAAAAATGGTAGAATGGTTCACCATGCAGTAATTCATTATTCTCTGCAAACTGATAGACGAGCATTGTTCTCATTAAACAAGAAAAAAATCAAATGAAACAATGGAATGCATGCAATAATAAATCATTAAAAGCATGATACTACACCTGCATTAAAGGCTAAGGTAGTTAATATACAATACAAAGTGCCGCTCATTAAGAGACCCTGTAGTTAGGTGAAACAACAGAAAGAAACAGCCCTTTTCTGTCCTCGTAAATATTGCAGCAGTTAGTTATCAGAAATACTGCGCAATGTGTGTAATTTCTAATCAACTCAGATCAAGGAAGGCTACTCTATCTGTTACCTATACTTATTAAAAATATATATGCACACTTTACAAATATGTCATCCCAAAACAAAAACTAACCTATTTACACAAATTATTAAGTTACCTATTCATTTAATAAGCACTAGGGTGGCAGAAAAGTTACGAGTTTGTTTAGACCAGTGGTTCCCAACCTTTCCTTTCTGCAGCCCCTGACCATTATATAAAAATCTCCAAGGCCCCGTTCAGTGATTGTCATCTTTTCAGATTTAGGTATTACTAATCAAGAGTAGTGTAATGGTGTCAATAGCTATAGGACAAAACCACTTAATGAAAAGATTCCTATTTATTGACATGTAAGAGATAATCATACATAGGTCCTGTAGGTAAGTTAAAGTTCAATTTAATTCAACATCAAAATATTCATATTACTCCAAGGCCCCCCGAGAAAGTAACCTGTGGGCCTAAGTAGGAAACCCCTGGTTTAGACTAACTGTATTTATTTGGAAGGCCTATGCATAATATGTTTTTTCATCCTATCAGAGAAGTAAAACAAGATGAACCAAACCACAAGAACAAAAAAAATCATGGATTTCTAAATACCTATCAGGAAGAATATTTACCCTGGTTGGAAGCTCGACATTTATTTGAAGTAAGATAATATGCTGATACTTAATATAAAAAAGGTGTGAATGAGTATTAATAACTTCATTGCAAGGTATGTATATAACTGTTTTCATCTGCATCTTCATCAGAAAACAGATGTATTTCTGATGAAAATTTAATCAAAATTCAAATGAAAATCATTGCACTGTGAAGATATTCATTTTCATTCATACTTTTTTCTACATTTATCATACTGAAGATTGATACTTGATGTTGATCAGCATATGAGTAAATATTTGGAGTAACTGTAATGGACTATTGAATTTAGAGTTCTAACAAAGCTTCCTGTATGATTATCTTTCTCCATATTGGAGAACAATTATGTCAGTCCAGTTATGTAAGCATTCTGTTAACTTACATACTGTAATGTATATAATGTAGTGACAAAGAGAAAGATGATGGCAATGAGTTAACACATTAGAAAAATTACTTTATTATTGTGAGGACCATAATATAGTATATAACCATCTTAGTATTTCTAACTTCAAGCCCAAAGTAGTAGCATATCCGATTAGATTCCCTTGTACATATGAGAAATGTAACTTTTTAAACTGCTAACTACCTCCTCTGTACACAAATTCAACTAAGCAGCATATCAGTTATATTCTAAAACATCAACTAGTTCTTAATTGAATACTGTTATAAAGTTACATAGTCATTTGTACCTCTGAGTAAGATGTACTGAACTAGACTAAATTAAGTTATAAAATTTGCACTTGACTACAAAAGTACTAAAATATACAGTTGAAATAAATAAATTTGTAATATTTGCTTTATGATACATGATGCAGGAAACTCTTAAGTTATTTTAGAATGTAAGGCTATAATCCTAAGGTTATAGCCTTAATGTAAGGCTAGAATCCTATATAGTTGGAACAACAATGGAAAGTTAATATGCTTCATATAGCACAGTATATCTAATATTATCAAATAAAAGTACCCTTCCCTATGAAATGTATCAGAATATAGTACCCATTTAATACATATGCACATAGTCATAGGAAAGTATTTTGAAGTGCAGGGGCAAAGTTGCTTCCCCCAGGAAATAGCCATGGGCCCAGGGGCAGTGGCCCATTGTGGGACCGAGGAGGGAAGCCTCCAGAAGTTCCTGGATTTTAGCGGTTTAATGAGGTAAATTTATTAATTTCAGCACTAACATGTCAGATATTTACATTTAGATAATACTTGACATAATGGTTATTCCATTTTGAACATCAGCCTGTTGTAGTTACCCTCTCAGTTGACAGTGTAACTGGGTAACTAAGGAATTGCATTGTTTGTTTATTTACAGGGACTGTCCTCAGAAGTTGAGGAGTGGGAAGGCAGAAGTTGGGTCCTGCCCCCCTCCATTCTAGAATGGGGGTGGTTGTCCCCACTGCCCCCCTCCTTTCCTTACACCTATGAAGCAAACAAAGCTGCTACTTGAGGTCTCCATAGTCACCAAGCAGCCCAAAGTATTCTTTTTTAGAAAGCTATATTCATGATAAAATACATACTACCCTATGGCTATGATACGGACAAGGAACTGGAACTCAAGTGTAAATGATGAAACATGGATAAAAGACATAAGTATTAACAATGCTAAGGCAAATGTAGACCCCAAATCAAATTCAACTTACACACAAACTTGAGCCACCACTCACATCATATACTGAATTTCTAAATATGTATCTTCAAAATGTTTTAACATCTATCAACATAGACATATATTAACACATGTAATTTCTCATAAGGGCAATAGCAAATAAACCAAAATAGATGATGGCATAAAATGCTCTCTATAAAATGCAACAGATCTGCTAATTAAGATTTTAATTGCAGAACATAAGTGCCTGGAGATTGATAAGGTATATATCAAAATCCCACAAGTTCTCCTTATTCAAGACAGATACATAACAAACATGATGATATCCAATAATTGCCTCAGAGTTGATGAATGAAGGTAAGCTGTTGAGAGTGTTCCATTTTCATGATATACTGGGAGCGAGGAACACTGAAAAAGTACAAAATCCTGGAATTAATAACTTTTGCTATTTTTGGAACTGTAAACTAATCCTAAAACCATACTTTGTAGAAAGAATAATACTGATCTAAATAAGCATGTAGTAAATAGCATATACAGATAACTCAGAAACTTTAAATATCAGCATTCATGCATATTCTCTCCCTATTCAGCAATGGCTAAGATGATGTATGGGTGTCTCTTGGTCAGTTTACACATTCCCATGTGTGCTTATCATGCAAATGAACAGAATGCTTTAAAATTGCTGCCATGCAGTTACCTACAGATGCTGCTCATTCAGTTCATCCTTTACTCATATATTTAAGTCTCATTATTTGAACAAAGGGCATCTTGTTCAAAATTTAATTTAACTTTTGTGATACTTCTTGGTTCTTGCTTCATCTATCAAAAATACTTGTTAGTATTTGTATTTTTAGGATATTTCTTTTGGTCATACAAGACACAAGACAAGGAAAAAAAATATTCCATTTTTTATGCAAAGGAATGTGCCACAAGCATTATTCCAGAAAATTTTGTTGGATGAAACTTACAAAACATTGAAGTAATTTTTCATAATCTTCAATCTTCACAACATAGGTACTAATAATCTGGGCACATTGAGAGCTGGCACAACACATCTATTTGAAAACAATATTTGTAAAGAAATCTTTTACCATCATAGGTATGATACGGATTTTAAAAGCTTTTGACACAGTTGAGTTACAGAAAATGGCAAGGAAAGAGTGAAACAAAGAATTTTTCATTATCTTTTTCATAAGTAAGTCATGGAATGCTAAAACATCTTAAGACTGGGAATCATGCTATTAACTGACATCATGATAATCACCAGCATGTCTTAGACTGGCAATAAAAAACAAATATAAGAAACCAACATTCATTTGCTTTCTTTTTGAGTGTCAGCACACTTTCTTCTGCCATGATTAGTACTAGTAGGTGTTTGATCTTAAAATTTACTTCATGTCTACAAATGCATGTAAATAGCTCAATTTTTCTTCTTCTCAAAATCCTGTATTCTTTGATTTCTACTAACGTCTGGTATAACTCACAAGATCTCCTGTAGGCTACAGTAAAACAAAATGTAAATAATTAAAGGAAAGGGTATTATTGATAAAACACAAAAAATAATTGTAATATTAATAAAACTAACAAAAATTTGTTGTAATATTGATTAAATCAACAAATTAAATACTGATGTCCCTTTAGTATTCATTTTCACAATTCTTTCATCTATCCAGCTCATTTTCAGGCTGGTAATATTTGCCGATATATTCAATGCTATTAGCTAAAACTTTGCACAACTGCAAAACCCATTTGATGCTATCAGTAATGTCCATTTTAAGGTGTCTATGAATAAATATACTATACTAAAAAAAATAATACAGCCATACAACTTATCAAAAGATGATTTTACAAAGCAACATATAGTCACATATGATCTGTAACATAACCAACAATTTCATAAGCACTTATTACCTATGCTAAAATAGCATACTAAAATCCATTTCTGATTCTATTGATATATCAAAATTACATATGTTTTAATGGCAAGTATAAAAGGATATTTTAGTCTTTTAATGTATGGTTAATAGACTCTGATAGCAATGTAAGAATCTTTTAGAATTTCTGTTTCATATGCACATTCTGGTTACAGACTTTATATATATTATCAAGCATTAGACTAGTGCTCATAGCATAGTCTGAAAGCCTTCAACTCACTGTTTGAGGAAGAGCTCTGATCAGACCCTCAAATATATTTGATATGGGATTCAGAATAAGAACTACAAAGAATTTTAGAAAGTTAGTACTGTAGTAAGAAATGCCAATGACAATAATAAAGAAAAAACTAGAAGCACTCAGAGAGCTCATACCTCCATCATGGCAATAGGATAATAATAATAATA